>NC_041037.1:21338181-21638181 GCF_900634625.1 Parambassis ranga
TGTGTGTCACCTTTTCCATGTTGTGGGATCTTTGTATTTGTTGTAGATATGTTGTGTGTTTTGGTTGGGTTGTGGTGTGACATGTTGCATCCCTTTGTCATCTTTTTGTGGTGTGTGTGTCTGTGGTGTGTTTTTCTTTGTGGTCATCTCTTGTATCTCTCACTGTGTCTCTTGCTGGTCTCTTGTTGTTTTGTGTGTCTTCGGTCACCTCCCAGCCAGCACTGATATATGCGGCCTCACATGGATTAAGAGTGGGCTGCTATTTCGGGCCCCAAGCGGGTGTGTCCGCAGGTTCCACGATGGCTCATACAAGCTCTGGGTGGGACCTCACTAAAAACCCCTTAGACTCAGAGCTCATGATAAAAAGAACACCTGTGAGTCTCCATGTTTTAGCATTTCTGTGAACCCGGAGAGCTGTTCGAGTCTTTGCCCGGTGGACGTATGTCTGTGCTTCGGACTCTGAGTGTTCTTCTGGCTTCAGTGATCTCTGCAGAGGTCTTTCCACATGGTGAATAATTGAAGCGTTACAGGTGGTGGTGTTTTATCTGTATGACGTGGCTGCGACTCCTCAGCTCAGCCCACATCTTTTATTCATCGCCTTCATCCAAAGAGGAGGAGGAGGAGCACAGGCAGCGGTGAAGGAAATCCCAGTGTTTAGTTCCATTCATGCTGAGAACAGGTTTCACTGGTTTTTCATTAGCTTCATCTGATTTTCTTGCAGCTGAAAAGAAAGGTTTAATATACAGAATATTCCCAGCACAGTTCTTCTGCAAGTTGCTATTCATTATATGAGAAATGAAAAAAGACAGGACAACAATCCACCTGAGGTTCAGTCAATGTTTCTCAATTGGTTAAAGTGTGATCCATCTAAAATGTGCCACTAATCTGCAGGTTTCAGGAAATCAGAAGGAAATCTTGAGCATCATTGTGGAAATCACTGCAAAGATTTCCTTGAATTCCTTAAATTAAAATTACTTTCAACATGAAATGAAGCTTTAACTCTTTTATTAATAATAACATCACAGCTCTTTGGGTCAGTTGTCCACCCGGTCTGTAGTCTCAGACTCCTCCTCAGACCTCCCTCAGAACTAAAAGAATCTCTCTCAGAGATTCAGTTTCAACAAAACAGCCGGCGAGCAGAAAAGAATCCCCGACCTCAGCACTTAATTTTAACAAAAGCGTCTTTGGTTCCTGTTACACGCTCGGCCACAACTCAGCGTTTTCCCTGATCAACATGATACTGAACATGAGAAGTGCAGATGTTCAGCCTCCTGCAGCTCACTGTGTCTGTCTGTTTCAGGTTCCAGCAGATCTGTGAGTCCGGTCTGGATTTCCATCCTGTCCACTCAGTCCTCCAGAAGAACCACACACCCTGTCTGATGACTGTGAGGGGGGCCTGTGGAGCTGGGGGTGCTGCTCTGTACAGGAGGTCCAGTCCTTCAACACCTGCTGCAGATGTTTCTGGTAGATTTTTCTACACTAGAGACGCATCGTGAGGGTGGAGCCGACAGACTCCGTCCTCAGGGTGGAGCATGTGGTCACAGAAGGTCTTTCCTAACGTCGGATGGACTGACTGAAGATGTGCAGGTGAAGCCTGACAGCTGCATGAGAAGAACACGTGAGGCTGTCAAGCCTTCGGAGATGCTCGCTGACTTAAAGCCGCCATGAATCACGCCGCTCGCCGAACAGAGAGATGAAAAATGACTCCAGCTGTCGGCTCCCGGAGGATCAGGCCGATACAACAATTCAGCATAAATGCTAAAGTAAACATATCAATCTCAGTGGATTCATCACCATGTGAGAGGAGGCAGGTACCCGGTGTGCTGCCATCCACCAGAGACCAGGATGTAAGGAAGCGCACTCTGCAGCCCTCATCACTGAACAGCTCCACTTCCTCTCTCACTGGAGGACGTCACGCTTTTAGCCATCAGTGTCACATGACACAAGGTCGCTCTGCGAGCTCTCCATGTCATGAGATCGTTACTTTGAGATACTTTGGGATGAAATGTCTTAGGATGATTTTTTACTTGTTAAATTAGGTGTAAACATGAGTGAGGGGGGACGTCAATCACCCACAGCCAGGAGGGCTGCAGGTGGAAGCAAAGCCAGGATGTCCACCATGAAGACCTGCATCACCTCCATCATCATCATTCAGTAGGAGAACCTCAGAGCTCCTTCCTAGGTCCTCTGTGGAAATACGTTTATATAAATAACCACGTGTATTTTCTAGCTGCTGTCATCATGTAGCGCCTCTTTGTGTCACCGGTGCATGAGCTGCAGTCACATGGCACAAATGTGTGTAAGAAAGTACATGTTCAAACAAACAAAAAACTCTCGTCACGCCTGAAACATCTAACCCCCCAGCAGCTGCCTGAAGACGTCCTGTACCTCACTGCAGCTCATTCAGAGTATTAATGAAGTCTTGGACTGGACAGGTAGACCCACTCACTCAAACTGACCCACAGATAATGAGCACCCACAGCACCCATCCATCAGGAGCCCCTTCATCACCTGATCACTGAACTTTGAGGATCTGTGAAGTACTAAATCAGCTTCCTGTAACACAGAGCCTCCCATTGGCCGCCTCTGTTCTGCAGGGCCAGCTGCCCATCAGCTGCATCTGTCCTTGGCTGCGGCACAGGCAGCGATGGAGAGCGGTTAAATAATTCATCCCACAGAGAGGGAAGGAGGGAGAGTCCAGAGAAGGAGACCACTCAGGAAACAAACGCCTTTGGATTTCCTTCACATCCATCCTTGAAGCGTCCTGCCCGGTTTTTTTCTTCCATCTGAATTTTTAACCCCTCAGCAGTGACTCCATCTTCTCCACATCGTTCCTGAGCAGCTGTGCGGCGTCCTCGCAGGATGCAACCCATGCAGGCTGTCGCCGTGGTGTTCGGTAAGCCGATATGAACAGAACACCACAGGCTGATACTGACACCAGAACACAGAGGCTTCCAGCACAGAGCCACGTGTACGGGACGGACGGAGAGTTCTGCCAACGCCGCAGAGCGGGTCAGAGGTCACCCAAACTCTGAGGGTCAGGAACAAATATGTCAACGTGGACTCAAATCTGGGGAGCATACAGCATCCTCCAGGTGGAGCTGAAGGCAGGGAGGCCTGGTCTCTGGTCTCTGCTGCCACAGTCCTGATGGACGTTAACATGATCTTTCATGGAAAATTTTAGCTTCAGCATCTTTCTTCAAGAAAATGGAAACTGAGGATAAAAAAACTCATGAGGCTCTTTTTTCTCTTCACAAGTTGTGCCAGCAGAAAGAGCAGGTCCCTCTGACCCGGGTCGCCCCGATGTGCACAAACTAGTGTTGGTTGTTCTTGTTCAGTAGGCCTGTTGGGGTGACATCCCCCTCCTCTATTCTCAAGTAATGATGTCATGAACCGTTTGCTGTCTTCCTCGTAGTTAATAAAGTATTTCTGATCGCCCCTCTCCCTCTCTGTGAATTGAATTGAACAGTGTGACCATCGGCTGTCATGGCAACAGACAAAACTCAATGAGGCAGCGATGGAGCTGGCACAGATAAGACACAGGAAGCTGAGCAGGCGCTTTAGGTTTTTGTGTCTTTGGCTCACACACAGAGAGAGAGAGCTCCACCCTGATGATGATGATGATGATGTGACCACAGCCTCCAACCACCCACCGGTTAACCACAACCACCCGGAGCGCAGAGCTGTTAAAGCACGTCGACATAATGGACCCACAGTGTTAATAAATAGGAGAGAAATGAATTGATGAACCTGGGCCTGGTGGGCACGCTTCAGATGGCGGCGGTCATGTCGGTTTGTCTCATCATCAGCACAGTCACATGACTGTTTATCAATAATAGATGAAGTAGTGCTGTGAACAGATGATCTGATCAGCTCCTGCTGAGAGGTCACAGTGCTCATATGTGGGTCAAAGTAAAGTCTGAAAATAATGTTCATGAATAATGAGTGGATGGAAACATGTCTGACTGTCATACTGCACTGCTCTTCACACAACCACAAACATCCACATCTCCCTCATGGTGTGAGCCGTGCGTCCAAATATAGAACAACGGATGATAAAAGAACAGTGAGGCTGTCAGGAGGAAAAATGGTCCAACGCCAAAAAGATTTCTCAAGGTGCCGCGGCTGTAACGGGGCTCAGCGCTGCTCGAGGAGGAGGAAGAGGAGGAAGAGGAGGAGTGACCTCCCAGTTTTTTGGGTGACACCTCAGAGGAAAGTAAAGACCCAGGAGACCTGAAGAAGAGCTGAACCAGCTCCAAAGTGTGTTTGGACCGCTGTCCTCTGATCAAAGTCTGGCCTCTGTTTCAGAGGAGGGCGCTCGAAAAGAAAAAACACAGCAGGACAAAGCACGGCGGCGGCCAACCCTGAGCAACAAGCCGCAGGCGGTGCAGGTGGAGGAGGTGGAGCTCCGCTGATTTTCCTGCTTTCAGACCGAAAAACCATCTGAAAACATCTGCTCAAAGAAACTCAACCACAGAACTGCAGGAGAACGTGGACCGACTTTACCTTCAGGATTTCCTCTGTTCATTCACATCATCATAACATTACCTGCCAACACTACCTGAACCAGGTCTGTTTTGGTGATGAAGTGACCTGCCAGGCCTCTCCTGACACAGCGGCGGTCTGCCATTCCTGCTCAGGACCAGGGTCCCCTTCAGGGTCACTTGATCTCACAGGTGCTGTCTCAGTCTGTTCTCTACTCATCTCCCTCCACCCACATGACCAAGCATCAGCCTCTTCAAACACATTTTCTACATTTTATTGAATTTTGTTGAAATCTCTGTTGATCTCAGTTTTTTTCATATTTTCAGAAGATTAGAATAATGTTGTTCATTCTGGGGGGGTTAGTACAAACTAAATGTCAGAGTGTGTCAGGAAGCAGAACTAGAAACCTTCCTACACTGAACTATAGACGTGGCTGAGTTAATACTGCGCTCCAGTTCCTGTGACCTTCAGACAGGTCATCATCTGAGGTCACATCAACATGGTGGCTCCTTAAAAATCCACAATGGATCCTCCCCAGATCAGCAGAGAACCTGTCCTACACACAGAACTGTCCAGCACCTGTCTGTGGACGTGCTGCTACAAAGTCTGAGTGAACATAACACATGCTAACATGCTAACATTAGCTAACATGGCTACATGAGCAGGCTCTACTCTGATTGGACGCTGACAGCTCAGGTGTTCCCAGCTTTGCTCTTAGGGACATGTGTTCGTGTCATTTATAAACTTTTTATTATTATTATGTTATTATTGTGCCTTGTATTTTGTGTGTGCCTCATCGTAGGCATTTTTTTACACTTTACAGTTATATGTTTGTTCTTAAGTTGTTGTAAGTTATATGTTGTGGAGTTGAGAGTAATGCAATTTCGATTCTCTGTATGTCCAGCACATATAGCAGATTTTATTGAAAACAGTCTTATCTGCACCTTGTAAGATAAGATAAGATAAGATAATCCTTTATTAGTCCCCCGCAGGGGAAATTGTACTTAAAGGACGTCTCACATGAGTGGAGGAACGTCGGGGTCGTCCACGAACCCTTCAGAGAAGCGACCTTCAGCGGGAGGCGGAGCCGCCGTGCCTGTTACCAGCGGGCCTGCGTTGGTGCTGTGGCGTTGTACGATGTTGGCGAGGTCGATGGTTGTGTGCTTGCTCGGGTCGACTTCCAGCCTCTCAGGAACATTTCCTGCTCTGTTAAAAACATCAGAGGATGGACCAGGTCAGAAATCATTCTTCAGAAAGAACAGTGGCAGCTGGCTGCTGTCACTTTCAGGATCTTACTTTCATTTTTGCACCATGCAAAATTTACTGAAAAACGGTTAGATTTTGTAGACATTTGAACCAGCTCGCTGTGACGAAGACGTCCGGAGAGATCCAGAGAACGAGAGCTGTCAACAGGCTCCAGGTGAGAATAAATCTGCTGGTCTCTGGTTTCACATTTTATCGCACAGAGTCAATAAAGGGGCTGATATAAATGTAATATACGCTCCAGAGGGGCTCTGACTATAAATATGTATATGAATTTCAGGTGTTATATTACATAAAGCCTGCGTATATGGTCACACTGCAGAGATAACAAATCGCCATGTGTCATATTCAATATGTTTTATATCACAGGACGGTGATTCCTCTCAGAAGACGTCTGTGAAAACCTGATGGAGGCACACTGTAGAAACAAGCTGTAAAAATAACTTGTTTCTACAGTGCAGACGTTGCTGCTGTGCTGTAACAGGAAGCTGAGTGAAGCTCTGAATGTTTAGCAGGAAGTTTCAAAGACGCGAGGACGCGGTTGCTGCACCTTCCTGATCAGTCCTAACAACATTAAACACACACATGAATGCCTCCTTCAGCGTGTGTGCTATCAGCCTGTGTATTCGGCACCACGGGCCAGAAAATAATTAATGAAATGTGCTGATCTTCCAGGAAGAGCATGGCTATTATAATTGAATCTTCCGCGCAGCAGCTAACAATAAGCAGCAGCAGCAGGACGAGGAGCCCCTTCATCACTCGCTGCATGCTGCCGCTGGAGTTTATTGAGAGGGGAATAAAGGTGCCAGAGGACACATACGCTGTATACTGTGTATACTGTGCAGCGATGCTGCTGTGGTGACTCTGCAGCAGGAAAACCATCAGCGAGCCAGAGAAACGAGTGAAAGTCACTGGGACTGTTTTCCTGCTGATGGAGTAGAAAGGAAGGATCTATCTTTAGAAGCCATGTTTAATAAATGTGAGACGTGTTCAGACGGGAGGTTAAACGCTGCTGCAGAGAGAACATGAAAAAAACATGGCAAATTACTCCACACGCTTCAGATGCTTCTCATTTTCATAACATCAACAACAAAGACGTTTCTCCTCCACTGTACAAGGACGAAAACACAGACTGTGACAATCCTGCGATAAATGATCAAATATTCATGTTGTTCCAGCACACCTGTGGTCAGAGGGATCTATTCTGTCACCGTGTTGGATGAATAAATGTAAGTTAATGATAAAATAATAATTTACTATTTCCCAGTAAAAAATGATAATATCCAATTATCCAATATATAAAAATATTCAGATCTAGCACTGAACTACAGGATGATCAGACAGTTACAAAAATGTGAACTAAAGTTCTCACATATTCTTCCTCACATCCTCGAGTTATTGATTTAATTCTTTATGTAACAAACTACACTACCCATGAGCCCCTTTGAGGGTTCCTAAGCAGAAGACAGCAGTCTGCAGATTGAAGACGTGTCAGTATTCTTACTGTGAGGACAGCATGTCACAGAGTGAAGCCACTTTATTTAAAGGTCGGGTAGCAGATTTCCTTCTGATGCACTTTTTATATATATATATATGTGTATATATATACATATATATATATATATATATATATATATATATATATATATATATATATATATATATAAACATGTTTGTTTATCTCTTAAGCTTTTTTTTGTGTGAGCCTACCAAAGCTGCTCTCTATGTAAACCCATCCAACATGACTACACGGGCTGATGACAGCAGGTTAAATGGCCGCCTCGTTCCTTCATCCCTCATGATTTGTGGGTGTAACAGGCTCCGTTCATTCTGGACTCAGACAAAGACGTGACGTGTATTAATGATCAGAGGGTGGAGCAGATCTACCACAGCCTGGTCTAAGTTTAGCTCCAACACTCATCTTGGTAACAGGTAAACCAAACAGTCAGCAGCACCTCCCTTTGTGAGACGGATGGAGCCATTAGGACCCCTCCACGAATGCTCCTCCTGGTTAGGAGGACTGACTGGCTCCCTGTCATAGGTCACCTCAGGCAAACGCCTGCTGGTCATCAGACCTCACAGGTAATGAGGTGTGCGCTGCGGCGTCCACGCACACCTTAGCAGACTGAGAGTGAGTTATAATGAGAGGGGAAGTGCAGATGGTGCAGTATTGATCAAGTCATTTGTTGTAAAGTTTGCATGCTTGCTGATGTGGAGGTCAGGGGCGGGGTCAGAGGTCAGAAGGCGCATGCAGCCATTCGTTTGTAAGCAAAGATCCATGGAGGGACGGGACCACTCCGCTTAAGATGAGTCGACTCGACACTGTGTCATGACTGCAGCCCCTCCTCTGTCCATATGCCTTATATTCAATGCACTGCATCAAACATGGATCTGTGTGAGGAATCTGTCGAGGAACAGGTTCAGCCCTCAGATGTGGACTCAGCCCTGAGTTTAGCTGTGCACTCTTATTGACCACATTAGTGCACAGTGCTCTGTTTCCTCCATTTGCCTGGAGGTGCGCTCATCACAGCACTATCTCCATTATCATTTGATGACGGAGCCGCTTCCTGTCCTTCAGCTGGCCCCATCAAACGCCATAAAGAGCCGCGCCGCTCTCCTACCGCCTCAAATTAAACATTCGATAAAAAGACCGAGCTGCTCCTGCCCCAGGTGAGTTATCGTATCACTGGGACATGATCGGGGGTGACCTTTGACCCCAGGCTTGCCCGCTGATTCTATATGCTGCAAATGGATCTGAAGGCCACGATCGGGCTCGGAGTGGATTTGCAGGCGGACATGAGGCAGGGCGCAGCGTGAAATGAAATATCAGACATTATCTGAAGCCTGCTGTCAGGTCGCTGTGATGATGGGAGTTTGAAAGGTCAAAGGTCAAAGTCACCCACACAGCTAAACCTGTGCAGCCTGAGGTGTCGAAATGTATGATTCATTCATGTCTGAACGCAGTGCTGCAGGGTCTGAGAAAACAGAGACAACGTGGCGTTACATGCTCTGAATTCTGACTTCAGAGGAAAAAAATTAAAGAGTTCTGAGATTGAGGAGACAGATTTCTGAGAAGTCGTCAAAACTCTTAAACTACAGTCAGATTTTTGAGTCTAAAAAAAGTTAAAATGAACTCCCTGGGACCAAACCTGCAGACAAGCTGCAAAAAATGTAGATTTTTAAGCCTCCCAGTCACAGAAAGAAACAGTAAAAACATCAACTCCTCCTGTGCGCCAGAGAACACATCACATCAAGGATACAGTTTCTTCAAAATCACTCTTTCCTGCATGCCTCAAAACATTCGTAAGAGAAACATCGAAAAACACCAGAGGAAAGGAAAGAGGTAGATTTAAAAAAAATAATGTGGGGAGGAGAAATGAAGCATGTGAACGATAACCTGACGAGCATCAACAACTGAACTAAGACTTCTGAGAGAAGAAGAAGAACACCGCACACGCAGCCTGAGGACAGCTGCAGGAGACTGACTGAGCCCATCACTTTTATGGAGATAATTAAAAACTGGTTGTTCTCTGCAGTCTGAGATGTGGGTCAGCAGAGAGCATCCAGCAGCTGATGGGTGGACTGAGTGAAGCTGAACATGAGCACGACGCAGAGTATTCTCTGCTCTTTCTCCCAGTGTGATGCTGCGGCTCCGGTCAAGGTTATCTGTGTCCAGCACAGTCATTAGCAGGGAGAGCGCTACCATCAGCGCGGCCGATAAAATGAATCATGTGCACTGTTTCATATACAACAGGCATCTGTAATTAGGACAACAGGGACCCGATAAGCCCGAGGCGTTTCAATAAGTGTGTGTTCAACTCAAGGCCGAACAAACAGCGACGCTTGACTCTGATAAATTCTTACAAACACTGAAGCCGTCCTCCCGCCTGCAGGCTGCCGCCTGATTAACATTACAAACACCAGCAACACCACACACACCCGTCCAACTGTGAGGAGAGTCATCAGAGCCTTTCCTGTGGCGTATGTATTATCAGATGGATCATACTGATTTTTATTTATATTTCATTGTTTGCTAGTGTTATTATTATTTACACATATAGTGCTGTATCATATTGTCGTAGCTTCTATTTTTGGGTATATTTTACACTTGCTCTGCTCTGAACACCGCTCGAGATCACCGTCTCAAGTTTTAAAATGTGCCTCCATTTCTGTCTTATTGTTTGTAACAAAACTAAAAAACATCACGATGAGGAGAACATATAAAGCAGCTGATTTGGATGCAGGGTGTGGCGATAATGACAATTGTCCTCCCCGTCTGCACATCACAGGACGTCTGTATCGTCACAGGACGTCTGTATCAGGACGTCTGTATCAGGACGTCTGTATCAGGACGTCTGTATCGTCACAGGACGTCTGTATCAGGACGTCTGTATCAGGACGTCTGTATCAGGACGTCTGTATCGTCACAGGACGTCTGTATCATCACAGGACGTCTGTATCAGGACGTCTGTAACAGGACGTCTGTATCGTCACAGGACGTCTGTATCAGGACGTCTGTAACAGGACGTCTGTATCGTCACAGGACGTCTGTATCGTCACAGGACGTCTGTATCAGGACGTCTGTATCGTCACAGGACGTCTGTATCGTCACAGGACGTCTGTATCATCACAGGACGTCTGTATCAGGACGTCTGTATCGTCACAGGACGTCTGTATCGCCACAGGACGTCTGTATCGCCACAGGACGTCTGTATCGCCACAGGACGTCTGTATCGCCACAGGACGTCTGTATCGCCACAGGACGTCTGTATCGCCACAGGACGTCTGTATCACGGGCTTTGCAGCTGTGGTGGGCATAGAGAACATGGTTACCTTTTCTTGTCCTCCGGCGAGCCGCTGCGTCCGCTCCGACATGCTCTGGGCGGACATGGGACGGTTTTTGTCACTTTGATTTCACCTTCGAGCTAAAAGGACATCAGAAAGAACGCCATGTTTACTGATCTTTGGTGCAGGATGTGTCTGAAGGCATATTGAGGAGTGACAGCAGCAGCTGTCCTCTCTTTACTGGCTCTATAAATGGATCCTTTATTAAACATCAGAGTGAAATAAATCAAATAAGTGTTATTTAATGCCGCTCCACTGAGTTCTGGCAGTGCTCTGTGGAGCTGTCCCTCTGTACCCGCTCAGGTGTGCAGCAGCCTGTGACTGTACGTACCCGGGGCATCGTCAGGACCAGGTGTCCGGTGGTTTGGGACCTCTTAGCCGTCGAGCTGTCGGGCTTCACTTCAGCCGGCAGAACAATCTGGAATATCTGCAGAGTAAATTATTCATAACTTTAATTAGCAAGATTAATGCGCTGATCTGGCACTGACGCTGTCCCAGTGTGTCAAATGACTTTAATCATTAGTGGGTCTTTTTATAGGTACAGTTTCCAGAAAGAGTGACCAGAATAGCTCCGAATGAGAACAGCAGCAATCAATCACTGCAGAGAAATCCTATGAAAACCAGAATGAAGCGTGTGGGAGGACAAATTGGGCAGAAAATTAGACTTTTTCATTGTACTTGTACTTCTGTCTGAGGAGGGGAAAGCACGCCATGCTGGAAAACTCCTGACGTGATATACGCTCCTCAGAGACTCACTCCCCGGCTCCTCCAAACGGACTCATATTAAAAGGGAATTTTAAAGGCCTGAGTTGATGTATCGCTGCGTAAATCAGCCCACCTGTCCAATCAGGCTGAGCCCTGGAACAGCACATAAACCATCCTCAAATACTCCAGAAGAACTCCAAAAAATGCAAACAAACAGCAGTGTAACCAGGCCTAAAGGCGGCTGCTGTGTGTTTGTGTGAGCACCGCCGCAGTGCCGTGACACCTGCCGGCGTGCAGCACTGAGCCTCCCTCCACAATAAAGCTGCAGCAGACTTCATGCAGGGCTGGAAATAAGCAGGCTGCTCCTCACGTCTCGTCCCAGGCGGGAAATGACTCTGCGGCGCGGCGTAATAAACTCCGTCCATAAATGTATCAGAAATGCCAAAGTCAGAAACGGGCGTGCTGATTCAGCAGATTCTGACGGCCTTTTATTTGCTCTAAATCTGACTCTTCATCCATCACAGGTCCTTCCACTCACAGCTCAGCAGCATCTTCACAGTGACACTTTACATATGAATCACTCAGCCTGTCGACAACAGCCTGACACCACGCGTAAGAGGAGCATGTTGAAAAGGTGAGGGAGTCACTTTTTCATGGAGCACGCTGTACACTCGCTAAAAGGCTCATTAACCTGATGGCTCCTGAGGACGCCATCTTTGTGTCGGCACACTTCCACGCTTGGCCTACCTTTCCTTTGACGCTGACCCTGGCGTACGTTGGCTGAACGTCCACATCTAACAGGGAGGTGTCCATGTGTCTGAGACGGCAGAGGGGTCTGTGTTAGCTTACACCAAACATCTGTTTACACCTGTGAGTCATCAAAAACATTCAGACCGACAGCAGGGCGCTGGGAACACACCTGTACAGAGCCAGGTCCAGGACAATGCTGTTGCTTTCCTCATCCTCAGTGAGAGAAAAATCCAACCTGTTAATGAAAGGGTTAAACAGATTTATTTATTCAGATTTAACACAAATCCTCATGATCTGCTCTAAAGCTACAACAATAGTGAATGGAGGTTTGGACTGGTGTCCTTCTTCATGGTGTTTATCTGAGTAGCATCAGTCTGACCGTGGTTTTACAAGCCACTCACGATGGGACAGTAAAACTGTAACTTCACTGCTGTGATGTCTTGACTGTTATGACCCATGCTGCCCTGTTGTCCTGCTGCTGTAAGGCGACATATATCACATGAAGTATAGACTCCTGACACCAGCGTGTCAGATTGCAAATGAAATCCACCATGTTTGAAAGGCCCTTGACCCCCGTGGCCTTGCTCTGGATTTAAACCTCTGGCTAATGGAGGGAGACCGGGGTGGCACAGTAATGTCAACGCCCCTCCACACCCCCCCCTTCCCCCCACACCCCACACAATCCAGACCAGAAAATTAAATCCTAAATGCTGCTAATAAAGCAATCACACCTGCAGGCTTTTACCTGCCTGGCCGCCTGAGCTGCAGAGGACGTAATCGAATCAAAGCACCGAAAGGGGAAACGCTTCGTTTCTCAAATAAAATTGAAGATTGTTCAGCGGCTGGACAGAACAGGAACCTATTATGCTGCTTTCTGCTGTGTTCGCTGCTGCTGCTGAGTGGATTGGTCAATTTCAGTCACAATCACAGCTGGAAACAGGGAAACACTGCAGCGCTGCTCAGCAGCTGAGCGGGTGGAGAAAGACTCAGGCCTTGGCTGCTGAACACGGAGGATGCTGCGACGCTGTGACTCAAAAATATGCTACAACAACAACAACGTGTTCCAAGCGAGTTTATCTCTACACAGCGACTCCTGACTGTCACCTCATTCTGGTTGTGGGTGGGAACATGAACTTTTGATCCGGGGGAAGCAGCTCAAACGTAAAAAAAAAATACACAAAACAAAAATTCTGGTTCTTACTTCGGCTCGTTGACGTTCATGACTCGTCCATCAGCAGTGATCAGCATCCTTGGAGCCTTTGGCTTCTTCTCCTTCTCCCTGCAGAGACAGAGTACAGCATGAGTGTGTGTGTTTGAGGGGTGGACTGAGAGGTGACAGCAGAAAGTTATGGGGTCTGAGGGGTGAAGGCGAGAGCTGCCTCCCATCAGGGGCATCCATGAAGGCAGAGGCGATGTGTGGGAGGGCAGCTTTCAGACACACGGTGCATGATTGCATGCCTTTAACTCATGAGAGGATTTCTCCTGTGTGTCCTCACACTTTGGAGGAGAGGATAAGGAAGGAAACAGCTGAAAACCTGTAAAAACTTAGATTGTCCCACAGAGCCCCACCTCTGAGGGTTTTACTGGACTTGCATTACCATCTGCTGCACAACATGTCAGTCCATTAGCCACACGAAGCCGGCCGTGACACAAGCCTCGGCAGGGAAACGCACACTTCACATGCATACATCTATTAGGCCCACTGAGCAGCAGATGAACATGTCGGTGGAGAGTTTAGTGCTCTGTGGAGGGTCGGGCCGCCACAACCTCTGCAGCCATGCATCAGCAGCAGAGAGGAGGAGTGTGACAGCACATTCTGAGAGCCTTCAATCTGCTGAACTCAAGGATCACGTTCTTATTAGAACACCGGGCTGCAGAGCGCTGTAATGAGTGTAAGTGGTGCTGCGGAGCCGAGCAGCGACACTTATCAGGTTAATAGTTCAATAACCACCACGGTCATCCATGTCTGAGTCACTCAGCTCCGTCCTCTTCCTCACAGCTGCACTGGAATGTGCACAAAGACACTTAAAGAGCAGCCCGGAGCTTCGCTCTGCACATCACTCTGCAGATCAGCCAGCACTCTGAATTTATGTCAGCCATGGCTTTGTAATTATGCTGAAGAGTGCAGATTTGTTTTGACAGAATCTTGTTAGTGTGAAGAAGAAGTGTGTTTGTTCCATTTAATGATGCAGATGCATTTTAAACCTGCCTGAGGGTTTATCTATTTCTACTATTTCTAAGAATTAGGTAAAACATGTCGTCACTGCCCTGATTTACGTTTGCAAATGTGTGAAAGAGTTTTATCTAAATATTTTGTGAAAAAACAAATGTTTAATTTTTAATCTTTAAGCTGCAGTTCCTCTAATGGCCTCCAGATGCTGCTTGTTTCATTTATTTCAAAACTTACTGTGATAGTCATCTGTTATGATAGACTTTTATTAGAGTGATACTACACATGTACCACCACATGTAGGGGGAGCCAGAGAGCAATCTGTCTATTGAACTCCATTGTCTTGTGTCAGTGTTCCTCTAGCATGATAGTGACACATCCTTCAGGGGAGTCCACACGGTTTGGAGGAGGCTCTCTTCATCTTGAGGTTTTCTTTGGCCCCTGCCTGTGTTTAATGGAGCAGGACTCCGGCTGACAATTTAGCATTTCCCCAGAATTGGGCTCGGTGGGTTGAGGCAGTGCAAGAATCCACCAAACAAAATGAGCATCTTCATCACTCCCGGTTCAAACAACAGCCTCTTCCTTCTGACACGCACAGCGCCCACTCGCCAAGGTCACAGCGCGGCTCGCTGCACTTTGAAATCCTGCTCTGTGACTTATTTTTATTTTGAGGGGTGTGACAGGGCGCCTATCCAACAGCTGAGTCATGGAGACATCAGAGCTGACAGCTCCACTGCTGGTTTGAGTGGAGTCCAGCGCTGAAGTGGATCCGATCAGACAGCACTCAGTTAGCCGTGTGTGCACACAGTCCCCGTACAGACCACCGCTCAGGTAGCACAGCGGCGTCTTCACTGAGTTTGCTGAAGGAGCAACACAGCAGCAGCTAACCTCTGGAACTTTTCATCAACTTAACTACATGAAAACCTCACAACTGGTGCAACCCTCTGCCTCCACATGCAGCCTCTACATGAAGAAAAGGTGGGATATATAAATAATAATCACTCTTTCAGTGTAGTTATTTACATTGATTGATGAGGTTTTTCAGCAATCACTGACAATAGCTTCATGTCACTAATCAGCTGTGCTGTTTGTTGAAAGAAAAAGAACAAACGCCAGGTTCTACATGTCAATAATCAGCCAATGAGGGGCTCAGCTAAGCGCCTGTAGCTGGCTGATCTGTCCCATCATGATGTGAATCTTTAGTTCCACCACACCTCAAAGGGACATCTGAGTACAGTGGACTTATCACCAGGTTTGAGCTATAAAATGAACCCCAAGGTTCTGTCAGGCCGCACGCCGTTTCATCCTTATGCATCTGTGTAACACCAGGCTGTGGCTTTCACACCGGGCTCCTGTACCTGTCGGTACTAAGGGTTCTGAAGTGCCAGGTCCATTCCCCCACACCATCACAGCAGCAGCCTGAACCTCTGATACAAGCCAGGGCTTTTAAATTCTGCAGTGCTTGTTCTATGGTCCAGTGTTGGTGAGCCTGTGTGAGCTGTAGCCTCAGTTTGCTGTTCTCAGCTGCTGCTGTAGACCGCCTGCTTCATGTCTGCAGACCTCGGTTGGAACCAGAGCTTTGAGTTCCTGTGGTATCAGCTCCAGCCTGCCTGTTCTCCTCTGACCTCTGACATCCACAGAGAGCTGAATTGACCGTTCTCTGTGGATTTTATTCACTAGCCGGTGAACAGCAGGACCAAATAAAGTGCCTGTGAATGTGTGTACGTTTGGAGTGACACATCTGTTTTACGTGTCCATTTTTAAAACCCCGTGAAAGCCTTGATACGTTCCTGCCCGCCCTGCTGACCTGTGGACGCAGCGCTGACTCACAGCTTTTCATTTTCCTCGAGCCGTAGAGTCATGAATAGCTGTGTTAATGCTCTCAGCGCCACTTAATCTCCTGCCCACAGTAAGCGCCGCTCATTGGCCTGAAGGTGTTTCAGCGGTTGCTTCCTGGCTGCTTTGCGCACAGTGCTTCTGTCAGTTTCATCAGCCGGCTCTCCTCTGCTCCTCTCACACTCTGAAGGAATCTATTTGCAACACGTTTCATCTTCGGCTGATTCAGGAGATCGTTCTTTGAACCTGCCGTGTGCACAAGCATTTCAACAAAGAGCAAGTCTTGACTCGCCGAGAAACACTCTGAAGACGCTTTCCATTGATAAGCCGGGAGCTTCTACCTGCAGACGGAAACGCGGTGTGATGGCTGAGATGCCAAGCGGTGACGGTCTGCTTCCTTATCCACACTACAGAAACATCCTGAGCCTGCATGCTGTCCAGGCAGAAAATCAGGGTGATAGTGTTGCCGTTTTTATGGTCTCCCTGCACGCGGCTGTCAGAGCGCGCTGACTTGATGCATGCAGTCGTGCCGTCACTGGATTGTCAGGAAAGATGAATTTCCTGTTCCTGTGGTGGATTCTGTGATAAGGTCAGCCAGGAGACGCCTCTGTGTTTAATGGCTGCTCAGCATAACAGTCCGAACCTAAGAAAACTGTCGAGCAGCAAGGGCGAGGCGGCCGGCAGGCTGATCAACGGAAGCCGTTAATCGACGTGTGTGGAGAAGATGGACAGGTAGAGATGTGCATGAAGTATCTCTAAGAGTCACCAGCATAGAGAGGTGGTTCATATATTACACAAAAGATCACAATACTGTCTGAGAGTTTGTAAAGGACACGTTAATAAACTGTTTCCATACGTGTTGCCAATAGTAGTAAAAACAGGAGCTCCACATGCTAAAGATGTTTGATTGTTTGCACTTTTACTGCACATTAACTGCAGAAAGCCTGAATACTCTCTGAATGTTGCTGCTCACATGTGCTTCCTGGTTGTTGGAGGACAAAGCTTTTAGTTTTTTACAGATTCTTGTTGGTGTAAACTCTTTACTTTTTGTTAAAGTTCTAATTGACATTTGGATATAATGAACAGCAATAATTCAGTAGAAGCTAAGTCTAGTAAAAGCAGTGGAGCGCTGTCCTCCCGCAGACTGAGGACAGCTTGTCCAGTAACCAGAGGGCTGCTGGTTTAATATTCAGACGCTGCTGTAAGGCTTTGGTTCCCCTGTGAACTGGATGCTGGTTTCACAGAGCCCACCTTCTACTGTCAGAGTGCCCTTGGACAGAGCTGAACCTCAGGCCGACCCTGAAGTCTCAGAGGAGCGAGGTGAGTGTGTGTATTTATTATTCTGCAGATCTATTACATGTCAGCTTTGTTTGTACGCTCTTTAATCACAGTTACAGTCCCAGCTCCCTGACACCCGAATCATTGACCAGATGAGAAATGCGAGACACTCCTCAAACACAGCAGTGACGAGCTGCTTCAACAGAAAACAACAACAAAAAAACCTTAATCAAACACCAGAATCCACCCTTCAGCCAAGGACACTGCAGACATAAATACCTGCTCATCCCTGCAGAGGCAGACACCTCCATAGGGAGGCTCTCCGCATCAACACATCTGTTTCTGTGAAGCCGACAAGCCACCATCGACACTGCATCAGTGGCCTTACTGTCAGAATGTTAGCAGTTAGCTTAGCTAACAGGAATTCTTTGTATGGTCACTGAAATCTGCCTCTAAACCAAATTGCTGGGATTTCGTTGGATAGATGTTGTAAATTAATTTAAAAAATATATTTAAAAACCCACAAATACACTAAACTAAAAACTCTATTCTTCTAAATTCATAAGAAGAAAATCTACAAAAACAAACTTGCATATATTCTGATGAAGGTGAAACCCACTGATCTATGAGGAAGATTCTCTCTGACATTTAGGTCATAAATCCAGACGTTTTTCTGACAGTAAGGCTGTAAATGCACAAGGTAGAAAGTCTGAACACTTAAAAAAAAAAAAATCCCAAGAACTCCCTCACTGATGAATCCCACTCTAACGGATGTAATTAGCTCATCCAAGCACTACAGGATGAGGTTTTTCCATCTAAATGTGTGATAAATGATATAAATGACGAGACATTAAAACAGCATAACTGACGTCTTGTTAAAAAAAAGCTGTGTAATCAGTGTGTCACTCCGCTCTGCTGGTCTCCTCATCACTCCTGCTGAGTGAAGCCACACAGCTGCCAGCTGATATCACTGCACCGACAGTGTGCGAGTGGTACCGACTGGAAGGAAGTGGATGTGCAGCACACACCCAATTAACACCCCAGCAAGACGGTCAGCTTAAGGGTGAGCACTCATTAGTCGCATGGAGAAGAGGTTTTTTTTGGGCCATTTGAGGACAGAAGAAACAACAGTCACACAAACTTCAGCTGCGTGTTGGGTTCAAACATCATGGACGACCAGGAGCTAAAGGGGGCCAACCTGTCCCGCTGAGAGATCCTGACCCATCATGACAGTGAACCGAAGATGAGCAGTCACACAGCTAACCTCTTCTGGACCAACACTAAACTGCTGGCGTGACATGACAACAAACTATCTGCTCACACTGTGCAGCCGTCCCTGACAACGACGCCCGCAGCGCGATCTGTGAGCGCGTCAGCAACAATTCTGCCCTGAAACACTCGTGGTAAAAATGCTCCATTTATGTCTCAACTGTGTCATTTGTGAGTCTGCTGAGTGTGTATGACAGTTTAACCTTCAGTGTCATGTTTGCAAACCATGAGGACACACTCTTTACATGCAGCACAGAACATCTGCAGGGCTTCACTCATGTCTGTGACACGAAACGCCAGTGGACACACTACTACTACTGTTTTCACACGATCTTACTACAATATCACCGATAAGTAGGCAGGAAGCTCAGCCATGCACACACAGGGTGCAGCATTGATGTATTCCTGTAGTCTGACCAGGGTCACATGTGGTTATGATCATCACAAAACAATAAGGATATTCCAATAAATTTACGCTCTCTCAGTCGCCATTGTTCACTGAAATGGGAAGTGCTGGAGACTTTCACGATGCCGTTCAACGAAAGAAGCTGCCCCTACTCTAGCAGCGAAGCACCATGACAAGGAAACCAACGCATCTTAACACATCCAAAGATCACACTGAGGGAACAGGAAGTGCTAGCATGCTAACATGCTAACATTTCCTGGTTTTCAGGGCTCAATCCTGCTGCACAGGTTGGTCGTTTGTGTTGTGGTATGCAGATATTTTTCATCGTTACACTTTACACACATAACAGTGTTCGTGTAATTAGTCTCACTACCAGCAGGGGGAAACGGATTTTCTGCACTGTAGCTTTAACCTGCTGATGAACTCAATGTTTTTCCAATTAAAGTGTGTGTGTGTGTGTGTTGAGGTCAGAGTTCAGACAGAGCACAAACGATTACTTACTGAATCTAAGCTGTGCTGGATATTTATATGTTTCAGTTCAGATTGATCCTCAGTCCAGCTCTGACAGCTAAATATACGACCACTAAATCACTCAGGATTATTGGCACCCTCGGGCTCAGCAGCTGATTCATTAGTCACAAAGAAAACGTCAGAACAGAATCCTCTGTGACCCTGCGAACCGGCTCCTCTCTGCTCCAGCTGACGCCACCAGCTCGTCCCCGTTACAGAACAGCGTGTTCGCTCTTCATTAACCCCACAAATGAACCCTGAACCGCCGTGACGCTGAGCGCCGCCTCATCTGTCCGCCTGACTGCTGTGTCAGACCAGATATTTATGTCTGATCTTTAAGAAGTGACATTTCGTAGCATCCTGCTGAGAAACCAAATCAGCCGCACGCTCATTAATCGATTGATCGAGCCCTTGGCGATCGTTTGAAAAGGCGGCACAGGTCTCACCAAATCAACTGAAGTCAATACCTCTGAGAAATGATCCAACCAGCGGTACTACAGTTATTATTACACTACGCCGCCAAAGGTACGTGGACAGCAGCAGTAGGAGTCAGTTCGTAGCTTCTGTTTGTGCTGTAGTGCTCGACATCAGTCTCACTTCACTGGCATTCTTTACTCAGGTCCGGTCCTGTTCTCAGACCAAGAGGATTTAGAGGATTTTCAACCAAGACAGGAACTAGATTATTTGTCCACACTGTCAGTGTGATAAGAAAATCTTTTTACTTTTCCAACAATGATTTAAAGACTTTACTCTAGAGTTAACCTGTTACTGTGTTCTCAATAAGGCCGGCCTGCTCACAGCCAGTCACTGTGAATAAGGACTGGTGTTACACTGCCATCTAGTGGGTGAAACAGAAACTGCAGTCAAAGTTGTGACTTCAGGCTTTACTGTGGATGATAACAGAACTGAGCATGTTTTTAATGGGATGTGTGATTTGTCTCCATTTAAAAGCTCAGTCTAAGGACAGATTTGAACAATTAAAAACCTTAAATTTAAACTTAATTTAAATTTCTTTTAGGCGAAACTTTCAACTATCCTATAACTTACTAACATTAGACCCAACACTCTGAAGTAAACTCGGGGCTTCGTGAGCCTTCAGGGACAGCGTCCTCATCCTAAATGGATGAGGGTGGAGAGCACTTACGTCTCCTTCGCCCTCCTCTTCTCCTCCAGGTGGCGGTGAGCCTCCAGACGGGATTCGGGTGTGAATGAGCACGGTGTGTTCCAGAATTCTTTCTCCTGCTGCTCCTCGTCGGCCTCTGGACTCTTGGCGTTCTCCTTGTTCTCCTCCAACACTGCACTGCAGAGGCAGAGCATCGTGTTCCTCTGATATCAGTAGGTAAACCATTCTTTTCATGTTTCAGCTAAGAACACTTGGCTGCAGTGTTTCAGAACTGTGATCATCACTGATCACTCATGTTCACACTCACGCTGTGTTGTTGATGTCAGTGTACCAGCGGCCGTCAAAGCCCGGCTTCCTTTCCTTGTTTCCCCTCTCATCACCTGCTGCCTTCCTCTGCGCCTCCTCTTTCTCCTTGGCTCTCCTCCTCAGGTAATCCCACTCCTGCTCACAGACTCGCCTCCTCACCTCCACCAGGGCCTGTGCAGCTTGAATCCTCTCCGACCGGCTGATCTCCGTCCCATCCAGCATCTGAGGACGCATAAATGTTGGACGTTCAGGTGAACGGAAAACACTGACGTGCAGATAAATTTCATCATCACAGATGAAGGCAGGTGACGGCACCTTGAGCTGAGGCAGAGAGGCCACCACATACTGCCTGTAGCCCTCAAACTCAGTGCAGGGGTTCCCCACCAGGAACAGCTCTCTGAGGTGGATGTTGTCTTTCAGGGACTCCACGCTGCTCAGACGACCCACAAAGTTCACCGTCAGGTCCAACTTGTGGAGGCTCTCGCAGCCTGACGTCAGGCACAAACACACGGACAGCACAGTTACATTTACAGGCTACATTTGCTGCTCATAAAGATGGTCTATAACATCATCACATTAAAGTCAAAGTGTCAAAACAATGATGGGGACGTGTGTTTGGATGTTTGCAGTCAGACAACACAAATGTCAATCAGCAGAAGACTGGGTGACATAATGTGTTGTTTCAACTTTCGCCAGACTACATTTTTTTGCTATTTAATAATTAGGTTATTTCACCTAAATCTGCAGATAAAACATTCAGTCACTGCAGTGCAGTCCTGCATCGACCTCATTTCTCTATGGGAATTGATAAAGTAAACAAAAGGTTTCTCTTCCATCAGCGTCCACATAAAACTCAACTGACAGCGCTGCTAATCAGGGATTCGTCTCGAGCGGTCTCAGTTCCCACCTTCCAGATTTTCAATAACTTCGATGTTGTTCAGAGCCAGGTTTAAATACTCCAGCTTCTTCAAGCGACCCAGGTTCTCTAGAATCAACAATTACAATCAAACAAACATGTCAGTTCAAACTGTGAAACTCAGAGTCATTATGATCAGAAGGCCACCGACAGTTTACTGACAGTGGACTGTCAGTGGACTGTCAGTGGACTGCCTTCTGACAGTCCACCGACAGTTTACTGACAGTGGACTGTCAGTGGACTGCCTTCTGACAGTTTACCGACAGTCCACTGACAGTTTACTGATAGTCCACCGACAGTTTACTGACAGTCCACCGACAGTCCACCGACAGTTTACTGACAGTCCACCGACAGTCCACCGACAGTCCACTGACAGTCCACCGACAGTCCACCGACAGTCCACCGACAGTTTACTGACAGTTTACTGACAGTCCACCGACAGTTTACTGACAGTCCACCGACAGTCCACTGACAGTCCACCGACAGTTTACTGACAGTCCACCGACAGTTTACTGACAGTCCACCGACAGTCCACCGACAGTTTACTGACAGTCCACCGACAGTCCACCGACAGTTTACTGACAGTCCACCGACAGTCCACCGACAGTCCACTGACAGTTTACTGACAGTCCACCGACAGTCCACTGACAGTCCACTGACAGTCCACTGACAGTCCACCAACAGTTTACTGACAGTCCACTGACAGTCCACCGACAGTTTACTGACAGTCCACTGACAGTCCACTGACAGTCCACCGACAGTTTACTGACAGTCCACTGACAGTCCACCGACAGTCCACTGACAGTTTACTGACAGTCCACCGACAGTCCACTGACAGTCCACTGACAGTTTACTGACAGTCCACTGACAGTCCACCGACAGTTTACCGACAGTCCACCGACAGTTTACTGACAGTCCACCGACAGTCCACTGACAGTCCACCGACAGTCCACTGACAGTCCTCCGACAGTCCACTGACAGTTTACTGACAGTTTACTGACAGTCCACTGACAGTCCACTGACAGTTTACTGACAGTCCACCGACAGTCCACTGACAGTCCACTGACAGTTTACTGACAGTCCACAGACAGTCCACTGACAGTCCACAGACAGTCCACTGACAGTCCACAGACAGTTTACTGACAGTCCACTGACAGTCCACCGACAGTTTACCGACAGTCCACCGACAGTTTACTGACAGTCCACTGACAGTTTACTGACAGTCCACTGACAGTCCACCGACAGTTTACCGACAGTCCACCGACAGTTTACCGACAGTCCACTGACAGTCCACTGACAGTTTACTGACAGTTTACTGACAGTCCACCGACAGTCCACTGATCGTGTTTTATGATCCACAGCTCACCTATCCTGGGGATGAGGTTGTTCTGCAGGTAGAGGATCTTCAGGTCCCTGCACCACCTGTCGATGTGTTCGATCCTCTCGATGTCCTGCTGATGCAGAGAAACTTCCTCCAGGGAAAAGATCTCACAGTCGTTGTGCTCGGCCCGCCGGCGAACCATGTCCTCTGTGACTGGACAGACAAAAGACGGGAAATTTCTGTGGACTGTTCTGTTGAGGGACGGAGGACTCCATTTATCAGAGGACTTACAGATCATTGTTCTGACTTTTTAACCCTTCACATCAGATGGACATGTCTAAAAAGTGATGTAATAAAAGCTAAACGCTTTTCTTTAGCTAAACTTAGTTGACTATAGCGACGATAATGATCACTTCCGGTCAGTTTTATGTTATCCTACATGAAAAAAACAATATGTCTGTACAGAAAAAGTCCACTATAGTTACCCTGTTAAAAGAAAATCGGAAATCATTTACTCCATAATTATTAACTTGACTAGCCACCTGTTAGCAAGTGGCTTACATCCGGGTCACTGAGCTAACGACGGAAGTTTACTTTTTTTTGTCTGTGGAGTAAACCTGGAGAACTTCCACAAACGGTTAACGGTGTTATAACAATGTTTTAAAAAACCTTTCCAGTCCCGCTTAACTACTTTTGGTGAAAAATACGTCTTCATAAAACTAAATTACATAACATTCACAACCTGCGCGTCAGCGCCATCAAAACAAAGATGGCGGCGCCCTCGCCCACTTCCGGCCTACTGGATTTAAAACTTTTGCTACAAGTGAATGTAATTAAACGGAATTTGAAGGATTTCTGGTACTAGTTCAGAGTGTTGATGGTTAGATACGCTCTAAGAAAACCCCGTGGTTCTGTCTGTGCCCCCCGGGTTTTTATATGTTGATATAAAACTGGACCGTCCCTCTCACCCGCTCCACACTGACCAGCTACAGGAGCTCGTTCAGCAACAGACTCCGACTCCCATGATGCACCGCTGAGAGACACAGGAAGTCATTCCTGTCTCAAACTACTGAACTCTGAACAGTCGCTCAGACACTGTACATTCACACTGTACATTCACACATGCTCTTTACTGTGTAAAGGTTTTTATACAGCTGTAAATATGTTCTTTAGAAACACCTCAGGGATTTAAATGCTGTCTAGGTATTTAGATATTTATTATATATTTCAATGTATCTTTGATTTCTATTTGTCTGTAACGAAAAAAGAATTTCCCCTCGGGGATAAATAAAGGAATTCTGGTTCTGATTCTGATCCTGATAACCGCGTGCTGCGTCTCCAACTTTTAAAAACGGCATCAACTTTCTTCAAATATCAACACACCCTCTGGTACTTGTGGATGTGTTTTTCTGTATTAACACAGAGAAGAGATATTACGCTTTAATCTACGATAATATCGGGTTTGGTTGTGTTAACTTACTGTAAACCATCGTCTTCCGTGTTGACAGCCGTTGCTGTAGAAACCGTCCTGCTGATGCGTTCGCGTGCTGTGGGAGATCCCACACTCCAGTTCAGGAACTGGGGCTGGGGGGGGGGGGTTGATGCATGGTGAATATTTTACAGGATGGCAGTGATTTTTATATTTTGTCATTATGAATCGTGTTATTTATGCATTTTAAATTTACAGTTATGTTCTCACGTTTTGTATTGTTTATTTTATTTAATGTGTAACGAGCTCTTCCGTTTTCCTGTGGTTTGTTATGTTGTTTTGACGCATTAGTTTGTACGTGTTATTAATGGGAGCTGTTCTTAATAAGAAAGAAGCTCGTGTTCACCAGGTGCCCTGAATGCAGCACGACGGCGCTCTTGTCTTTTATTTTGAAAGCCGTAACACGGAAGTTGCCAAGTGACACGCTGAAAGGAGACAACACAACGACCCGATCAACTCCAACAACAACAACAACAGCAGCCGCCGCAGCATCCGTCCGTTCCCCGGTCCCGGTCCCCCGTTGCCCGGTTCAAGGAAAAACGACGTGACCGCCGGGAGTTCACCGGACGCTGTTCCATCGTCACCTGAACGCACCTCGCTCGTTTGCGTTCATCTATTGAACGTTTCACGCCCGCTCAACATGACGGGTTACAAGGCGTTCCACTCCCAGCTGGCGTCCATCATGGAGGCTCTGACCAAGGCGGCGGTGGCGGAGATCTGCGAGCTGGTGGACGACAACTACGCGGTGCTGCACCTGGAGATCAGCCGCAGCCACAAAGAGAACGAGGCGCTGAGGAGGAAGCTGGAGCTCATCGAGTCCATCATAGCCCGGGGTCACCGGGACAGCGCCGCGGCGTTGGACTACAGCGGGCCGGTGCAGGAGGAGGGAGGCGGCGGGCTGCTGGACTTCACTGCCGGTGAGTTCCTGAAGATGCTGTGGATCCAACCGGTCCGTCACTTCATCACTGATGAGGTTTCCTGGGACTCAGCTGGTTGTCACAGACGGGACGCCATGCTCCAAATTCAATAAGTGATCAATAAAACGCGTCATCATTTCACTTCCTGACAACACTGGATAATGCGTTAGCAGGGTTTTCATTATAAATGTCCTCTTATTGAACATTTTCCGCTAATTCTACTCAATAAAAAGTAAACGGAGTTTAAATGTTACACTCTTTGAGCTGAGATTTGCCACACACACTCACACAGTGACACACACCTTCACCCTCTGTCCCTCATCAGCAGCCGTCGGTCAGACTCTCTGTTTGTGTGTTTGTGTCCCAGAGCGTGTCTCTCAGTCAGGACAGAGCGCCAAGCACCCAAAAGCCTCGAACCCCAGAAGAAGTGGACGGCGTCCTGCGCTGGAGGCGGCCTCAGAGGTGAGTCCTGTCACAGCACGTCTCAGAGGACAGCTGACCTGCAGACCTGGGTCACACTGACGTTGCTTCGCCCGCCTCTGTCGTACAATGGGAATTATGTGAGGCGGGAGATCGAACAGAATCCTCCTTCAGCATTCAAACAAAGCCGGACCCTCTTGTTGTATTTACTCACTGAATGTAATCGCAGGTTTTCTGTTTTCTGCTCAGGATTTATCCGCAGCAGCGGAGCAGCTTCCTGATGAGGACATCGTCTTAATAAAGGAGGAGACGACGAAACAGGAAGCGAGCGATGACCTCACCACAGACAGGCTGCTCCTGAGCGAGGACGGTAAGAATATGAACACGAAGAGTTAAATGAACCGTGAAATTAAATATGTTGATAAATACATACAGAAACTACCAGTCCACCCCAGCTGTGCTGTACTGAATAAAAACTCTGTCTAATTGGAACATTTGTCTCCAGGGGCCGAGGGGCCGCTGTCAGCAGCAGACGACAGTGAAGAGGGGCCCTCTGGGATGAGGAGCTCCGCCTCAGCTGCAGACCTGCAGCCGTGGGACCAGAACGAGCCGCCGGAGTGTCACGAGTTCCACAGCACTCCGACCTCTCCGGGCCCTGCGGCGGCCCCTGAAAGCGTCTCCTCGGACGTCGTGTTTGAGTCGGACTGTGAGCTTCCCTCTGCAGCCCAGGCCAGGAAGGCGCTCCTGCTGAGGTCGGGAGGAAGTCCGGCGTCTGACCTGAAGCACGGCGTGTCCCTGATCAGCTCTTTCCCCTACGACACAGAGCTGGATCTCAGCTCCTCGTGGACCAATCAGGGCCTGCCCAGCATGGTGCCCGTTCCTCACAGGTCGTACCTGAAACCATCGCATGTGGACAAGACCTCCGACCTGAATCCTGCTGGTTTCCCCTTGGCGCTGGCTCTTGGCAGATCCAGGCTGGATCCTCTGGACCTGAACAGGTACTGCAGGGACAGGCGCTTCGTCTGCAGCTACTGCGGCAAGTGCTTCACGTCCTCCCGGAGCCTGGAGACGCACGTGCGCGTGCACACCGGCGAGCGACCGTACAGCTGTGCTCAGTGCGGGAAGCGCTTCACTCAGTCGGGTCACCTGAAGACGCACCAGAGCGTGCACACCGGAGAGCGGCCGTTCGCCTGCGAGCAGTGCGGGAAGAGGTTCGCCGGAAGGCAGAACCTGAGGATCCATCAGCAGAAACACCACCAGTCTGAACAGACGGCCGCTCCCGTTTAACCAGTCAGAGGGAGGCAGACCGGGACCTGGACGCTGTAAAAGATCCGGATCTGGCTGTGACTGTTCAGGCCTTACTGGTCTTTACCTGCCTTAGTGTGAAAGGTTCAGATCCATCCTCACCTCACAGAGAAGACTGTTGACGGGGTTTTGTTTCTGGGAGCACGCTGCCTGCTGAAAACCATGTCCTGTGTGGAGCCCTGAAGAAGCATGTGAATGTTCACAGAATTCCTTTATTTATTGACTGGTTGGTGTTTATCTGGAAATAAAAGTCCACCATCTTAGATAAACGGCCGGCTTCCTGTCATCATTGGGGGAGACAGTCTTCACCATTACTCATAATTATAGACTATTATAACTTATTATTTTATTGGCGCAAACATGTACACAGCCTCATTGCTGTTGCCATGGTTACATGCAGGTCACCATTATTAGCTCCCACACAGGCGGACTGTGTTTCCTGTTTACTGAGCAGCAGCAGCGGCCATGTGCCGCTCTGCATTCAGCTTTTCACTGTCAGCACAATAGAATCTGTCGACTCTGCTGAGTCCGAGTAAAAAAAACCCAAATAAAAAATATGAATCATCTCAACATTAAACTAATGTTTCTGATATTACTTTTTAAATTATATTTTGTTGTGTTTTAACACTTCATTTGATTAGTTTTATTATTTTATTTACGTTTTCATTTTTTAATTCTGTTTTCTAATATTTAGTATCTGCGCATCTTTTATTCACATAGACAACTAACTTTAACCGGCTCTTATTTTGAAGTGAACGGTGCTGAACAGGAAGTGAGGTCATTGGGAAGCAGCGACACATCAGTCTTTGTAGTCACGAACAGGTTTAACCGCGGTCTGTGAAGGGGTGCAGCTGTTCCTCCATCACCGTGTGACTTCCGGTCTGGTTCGGTTCGGTTCGGCATGGCCGTTCTAAGCAGCAGAGCTCTCCACGAGCAGCTGTCCGTCATCATGGACGCGCTGACCAAGGCGGCGGTGGCGGAGATCTGCCAGGCGGTGCAGGAGGGCTACGCGCTGCTGCAGCTGGAGCTCACCCGGAGCCACAAAGAGAACCAGGACCTGAAGAAGAAGCTGCACCTCATCGAGTCCATCGTGGCCCGTGGAAGCGGAGGAGGCGGGGCCGACCACCTGGCGGAGGTGGAGGTCGCACCAGCCGCGGATGGAGCACAGCAGCCGGAGACACTGAAGCAGCAGCTGGATGGTGATGGAGGAGAAGCCGCTGCTGTCACAGGCGGAGGGGACGGAGCCGCCGCAGGGCTGAGGCGGGACGAGGTAAACACCCCGCGTTCAGGCGATCAGCCGGTTAATGACTGATTGATTTTACATTTTGAAACGACCAAAACAGAACAGAATTATGAAACACGTGCTGGACCCTCAAAGAAAAATAAGGGTTCTAATGATGTGAATAATCATTGTTATTGTGTAATAATGTACTGATGATCAACGCTGCCGGTGTTAGCAGAGGAAGCTGCAGCCTTGTTCTAAAATAATCTCCACATCAGAAGTTAATTGTCTCTAATCTCTGCTGCCATCTTCTGCACATGCTCAGTGCTGCCCGGCATGTGGGGTAAACATGATCCTGTGTGTGTGTGTGTGTGTGTGTGTGACTTATCTAATTGGAAAGTGAGTTTGTGAGATAAGGAGCCGAGGACCTGAGGATCTGAGATGTTTGCCGTGCTCAGCAGTAATGTTCAGAGCACAGCTCTCTTCAATTAGTTTCCAATTACAGCGTACTGTAATCCTGAGGATGACGTCAGCCAATCAGAGCTCAGGAGACATTTCATGCTAATTGTTTTATCTCAGCCTAACCTTTGTGAAATCTGTCCTGACGTTAATGAACGATGTGTGTGTTTCACTGTGTGCAGCTTCCAGACGTGGTGCTGATCAAAGACGAAGACTCGGACGGCAGCGACGCCTTTGATGAAGGTAAACACCGAGTCTTCTAACTTGAAGGTTTGAGATGAAAACTGCATCACAGCATCTCTGAGGCAAAGGACCAATCAAAGGCGAGAAAAGTCCATCAATACAATAAGAGGATTAATAGATAGATTTTCTGGGTTTGAGAGTCAGGGCTTCCAGCAGGCGGCTCCTCATTTGTAAAGGTGCATTAGCATATCTGCAGGTTTATGCAAATGAGCAGCATCCTGTGTGAAACCTGGTGAAACTCCGGCCGGATCATCATAAACAGTAAATAAAGCACAGGTGGACATACTGTGGTGCGGCCTGAGCCGCAGGCTGCTCTGTCAGCGCGGTGTGATGCTTCAGCTGCTTTGTTCTCCTCTCAGATAACAGACCTGCAGACGGGGCGGCTGCGTCCAGAGAAGGTGTCCCGTCCTCTCCACACAGATGGCATGCAAAGAGACACCGGGAGGACCACAGAGACGCTGAGATGACGTCGTCCTCCGAGCAGCTCGCACAGAAGGCCTCCAGGCTGTCTGCGGGGACGAAGGCCGTGTCCGCCTTCACTCTGGACTCCCCTCACAGCGAGCTCAGCTGCTCCGGCCCGCTCAGGGACGAGGTGGAGTCGGTTTGCTCCTACTCCTCACACGTGGACCCGGACGTACATGTGGTCCAGGATTGCTCTCTGGGTCCTCCAAGCTCCAACAGACCTGCATACTTCAGCAGCAGCAGCAGCGTGATGCTGTCTCCATCACACAGAGCAGAGGTGGACCTGACTGTCGAGGGTCCAGGAAGCTTCGCTCAGTTTTCATCAGAGGAAAACGTGGATGGTGACTCCTTCGGGCTGAAGCTGGTCAGCGTTTCAGGCTCCACCTCCACTGACTGTCAGCTGTCTGAGAGCAGCAGCTCAGCGTACGACTACGAGGACGCCACCATGATGAACTTCACCCACTACAGAGACCAGCTGGGCCGCTCGCAGCTCAGCAACGGGCAGCTGAACCCGGGCGCCCAGGGGAAGCGTTTCCTGTGCTCCATCTGCAACAAGACGTACGCGACGTCACAGAACCTGGACGTGCACATGCGGATCCACACGGGCCAGAAGCCCTTCAGCTGCGACAAGTGCGGGAAAAAGTTCACACAGTCGGCTCATCTGAAGTCACACGTGAGCGTCCACACCGGCGAGCGGCCGTTTGCCTGCACGCTCTGCTCCCGGAGCTTCATCGTCAAGTACAGCCTCAGGTTACACATGAAGAAGTGTCACCCCCGCACCTGAAGGGGGACGAGAAGCCTGAAGACATTTCACACTGAGCTGAAGGAAGATGTTCCAAAAGAAACACATTCTCTAAGCAGCATCACCCAACGTTTGTTTATATTCTGCAGTCTACTTTTTTGTCATTTTTGGTTAATAAAAGCAAAAAGAAATAGTTGTCTCTTCTCTGAATGTAAATCTGTTGGTTAAAGAAGAACTTCAGAGGCTGCTGCCTGCATCACAGCACTACACCTGCTCTGTATCGTTTTGGATTTTGGATCTGAAGAGTGTGGCTTCAGCCTGTAGAGGTCAGGACATGGGGTCAAAAATCAGGTTTTTGACCACTAAATTATTCAAAGTGCTGCAAATAAATGGGGCAGATTTTAAAATAAATTTTAAAAAGTCTCATCTGATGTTTGTATATGAGTATTTGTTCCGTAAACGACGATAAAATGCTGTTAAATCTCCTTTTTGGCAGATTTCAGGTGTAATACGCTGGGGGGTTACCCTGCACATGCGCACTGCCGCAGCTCCCCCACCACGCATCACTTCCGGGTTTGTGTCGGACAGTTCGGAGGTGAATTTCACGTAAACGCTGCGGCCGCGTGCGTCTTTGTTTTTGTGTGCCACGCGCGGGTGTTCTGTTCTTGCGTTTTCTTCGGACGTCACGCACGCGGAGGATTGTGACTTTTGGGAAAATAATCAAAAATGTCTCCGGCCGCCACCTTCCACGCGCAGCTCGCCTCCATCATGGAGGTGCTCGCCAACACGGCGGTGGCGGAGATCTGCGAGCTCGTGGACAGCGGCTACTCGGTGCTGCAGCTGGAGATCTCGCGGAGCCGCAAAGAGAACGAGGTGCTGCGCAGGAAGCTGCGGCTCATGGAGCTGCGGGCCGCCCGCGCGAACGCCCTGCGCGCCGCGGCCACCGCAGGCGGCACCGCGCCGCTGTACGGGACCGGACGAGCGCGAGCTCCGCTGCTGACCGGGACACCGACAGGTGAGCGTGACTGTGACTCTACCGACAGGTGAAGCACGAGTTTAATGCAGCGACAGTTAAAAACAGAGAGAAACACCACGTCAGAGCGTGACGCTGGCGCGGTGCGTGCTGCGTTCAGGTGCCATGTGGAAACCTGCGCACCCTGTTTTAACAGGAATGTTCACGTGTAAAGACTGAAAGTTTGAATTAGAACAGACTTTATTGATCCTCCTCATCTGCTGTGATGTATGGGTGTTGAGATTGGGGGGAGGGGGGTGATAGGTTGGGGGTGGGGTCATACACTGCAGTGAGGGGGGGGGGGGGGCTGGTTGTTTGCTTCCTCCACCGTCGCCCCTGCTGTTGTGGCCAGTGATGGTTTTGACACCATCCCAGACCTCCTTCCTTAAGATCAACTTCATGCGTCTCTCACTCCGTTTCTTCTCCACCTTCCTCCTGTAGCTGTCCTTTGCCTCTTTCAGGCATGGTTTCACCTCCCGCTGTGCTGATTGAATAGCCTCTCTGTCATTAATTGTCCCATTAATTAATGTAAAAAGTGATTAACTCTTGAGAGGTTCAGGGGTTACTGGTAGACCTTTAAATGCATCATCCTGACTCCTCCAGGTGGGGCGGTGTTATCCAGAGTGTCCAATCAGGAGAGACCTCGGTGCAGGAACCGCAGCCCGTCTTCAAACCGTGGGGCGGGGACCACGCAGAGGACGGTGAGTTCAGGAGCAGGGGCATCACGCTTCAGACTCCTCCCTCTGACTGCTGTGCTCTCTGTTTGCAGCCGCTGGCAGACGAGGGAACCGCGGTGATCAAGGTGGAGGATGACGACGATGACGAGGATGACAGCGAGTCCTGGACCCGGGCTGAGTCTGACCGTGAGTGTTTTACCAAACACGTGTGCACTCTTTTATTTCTGGGCAGTTAAAAATGTGTTTTTTTCTCTGCAGGAGGTTTTTGTCCGGTTGCTGAAGGACAGACGACGGAAGCAGAATCATCGTCCCCGCTGGTCAAACAGGAAGCAGCAGACAACGGCGGCGTCTCCTCGTGGACGATCGAGGAGGTCAGCTCCACCTCCACCTCCAGCCAGAAGACCCCGAGCAGCACCCAGAGGGCGGAAACCAGCAGCTACGACCATCTGATGTTTGAGCCGCAGCTCCAACATGGCTCCCACACTACCCAGAATCCTTTGGGTGCAGATCCTGGTTGCTCGTCTGATCCAGGCAGCTTCCCTTTCGGCCTCACTGAGCTCACGCTGTCTGTGGCAGAGCGCCAGCAGCCTGCGGCTTTCCACAGCAACCAGCAGAGGGCGGCGCCGCCTGCAGATGAGCTGACAGGAAGTCAGAGTGTCAGGAGGCAGCAGGACGGCGTGGGCAGGGAGGACACTGGGGGAAGGTCATTTGTCTGTAACCGCTGTGGAAAAACTCTAGCCTGTCTTAAGAACCTCAAGACCCACATGAGGGTCCACACGGGCGAGAAGCCGTTCGTCTGTGGGCTCTGTGGAAAACGCTTCTCTGACTCCAGCAACCTCAAACGCCACCAGAGCGTCCACACTGGCGAGAAGCGCTACAGCTGCGTGCACTGCGGCAAACGCTTCGCCCAGTCAGGCTCGCTGAAGGTCCACATGACCGTCCACACGGACTGCAAACAGTTCAGGTGCTCGTTCTGCGGTAAGACGTTCATATCGGGCAGCCACCTGCGGCGACACGTCATTGTCCACGCAGGAGAGAGACGACCGGCCGCCACAGCGCAGTGAGAGGGCGCACCTGCAGCCTTCAAATCACTCACAGCTGTCCACCAGCGGCCAATCAGAGCCCAGAAATTACTGTCCACCAGGAGCCAATCAGAGCCCAGAAAATACTGTCCACCAGGAGCCAATCAGAGCAATCATATCATATTATTCCAATGATCAAAAATGTCTCCTGCCGCTCCGGATGGATTGTATTGATTCAATACTAATCAATACAATCCATCCATAAGCACAGTCCCAGAGGACGATCCTGTGTGTTTGGTGAATGTGAGCTACAGCCATGGTTTAACCTGCAGGAGCTGCACCTCCATGAAGCGGAGCTTAGCTTCATTATTACAGACAATAAATAACAAACTGCTGCAGCAGCATCCGCCCACAGCTCCACCCTCCGTCACTGTCCAGTGATCAGAGCTGTGGTCCAGACTCACCCCGTGCTGCAGCTGTCAGCGCTCTGAGCTCCGAGCCAACCTGTTCACAGCTGACTGAGGCGAAGCAGACACACCTCAGAGGTCACGTTTTAACCCCTTCATTAACGGGCTGCAGGTGTTCCACTGACGACCTCTTCCTCTCTGCTTCACACGCGGAGGCTGAACGTCCGCAGGCCGCTGCCCCCCAGTGGATCCTGGCAGCTTTCCTTCACCAGCTACTTCAATGAACTGCATGTTTCACAGTGACGGTAGATGTTTGTTTATCAAATGTTTTTTATTTCTTTTATTAGTTTGTAGTAAAAGCAGCTCCTGCCTCTTAAAATAAAAGATAAAAACACACTTTGTGGTTAAACAGCGTTTAATATTTTCACAAAACATTTTACAAACACTGGAAAATATCTGACCACTGTAAAAAAAAGGAAACTTTAAAACACAGCGCCTTCAACAGGCCACAGAGGCCAACTACACCCGAGCACAGTCACTGAACACGGCTCAATCTAACAGACCAACGCTGTGAAAACATTAATTTATTCTAACGCCTCGTTTAAGGTTTCATTCTTTACAGTGCTCTAACAGCTGGTTAGTACAATACAAAGATACAATAAGTGCCGTCACAAGCAGGAAGTCTCACTTTCCTCAGTACACATGATAAAACATTGATACATCGTTCAGTAGCTACCTCCCATCAAAGCTAAAGAACGCATTTTTACTATAAAAACACATTTAACTTGGATCTTTTTCAGCTGCATTCGTTGATTTCTAGCCGACTCATATTTGTTCTCCTAAAACCAAAGCTAGGAGCTAAATGAGGCTAAAGGCTAAAGGCTACTGTGAAGAACTACAAACACGTTTCACAGAGTCACCTGGTTCTTTCCTAACACGCTGTATTGATACGTACAGCTCGAAGCATATTCAAATATCAGTGATATATGTGGTGATGTAAAGGTCTCCTGAAGGCAGCACATTAAACACATGACAGGATGCAGACGGAGGCGGACTTCATCTTCACAGGCTCGGCCCAGACCGGATGAACTGTGGGAACTGGTTTCCTGTTAGCGACGGAGCTAGCTCATTGATAGCTTAGCCTCCAAATTTGGTTCAAATTTTAAGATGTTCAGAAAATACTAATAAAAGCCTCAGCTAACAGCTAACTACCCACAGTGTCTCTTTCTGGTGTGATCAGACTTTAACCCTTTGCGTTTCAGATCTGACGCTGCGTTCAGGTTCAGTTTGTTAGTGAAGGAAAAAATATCCATATGTACATTCTCATGTCAGAAAAAGCAACTTGTTGTAATTCCAACGTCACCTAAACGCAGCACGACTGACAGCACTGAAAGAAGATTCGTCTGCTCCGCTGACAAACTTCCACAAATACAAACATCTAGGAGCAGAAAGAGGCGACAGCGCCTCCTCCTGCTGCAGTCTTGGCGTAGTTTGAGACCCAAACATGATTCGATTAAAAAAAACTTTATGAGGTCAAACCTCAGAAAGCTCTACAGTACTTTAGATTCTCTTCCTGACGAGTTTCCCAATAAAACAGCCGAGTTTCTCCCATTTCCTGGATTTATTGCTCCCACCAAGCTTCAAAACAAGAGCTTCACATGGTGCCAGACCTGTACAGGGTTAAATATGTGTCATAATCACTGAATGGAAATAAAAATACTGAGGAAGTGAATAATGTTGGTAGACTGTTAGCTTCAGTTAGCCTGCGGCTAATAACATGTATTTATGACTGTTAGCTTCAGTTAGCCTGCAGCTAATAACATGTATTTATGACTGTTAGCTTCAGTTAGCCTGCAGCTAATAACATGTATTTATGACTGTTAGCTTCAGTTAGCCTGCGGCTAATACCATGCATTTATGACTGTTAGCTTCAGTTAGCCTGCGGCTAATAACATGTATTTATGACTGTTAGTCTTGTGGCACTTTGCCACACTCTAAAGGCTACAGCTGATGCTCCACACCAGCAGGGGGCAGTGGTCTGTTTTCAGAGAAGAAAACAGGAAGTGGGTGAACTTGTAAACTGTAAACAAAACGACAACATGTCTCAGCACAGATGGACTGTTTGGTTTTCATGTTGTTCAGTGTAATGTTCACATGAGCTTAAAAAAGCTAAGAATAATTAGCTGCCAACATGGCCGACTGCGGCGCGGCAACACAAATGCAGACTCCTGCTCTGTGTTAGTCGGTCTGATGTTAGTCTTTAAAATCTTCAGTAATTATGACACATTTAAACCTGCCGACACGCTGAAGTGTCCAGAAAAACATCTCCACCCGCCTGCTGCAGGTGTGTCTGATGATCAGCCGCATTTCAGGCTCCACCCTGTTTCATTAATATCAGGAATATTGAAGGCACTTAACATGAAGAGTTTAACCACCAAACACACGACTCAGGCTCAGAGACATGATGCTGTGAAGCTGCAGCAGAGTCCATGTGAAAAACTGTATGTTTTAGAAATGGACTTTTATATCCTGACATTTCAGGATCAGAGCTCATCAATATTAATTTAATCAGATTATGGCCCCGCCCCCGGACCTGTCAATCATCTGACACCAGGAAACTCTTCCTTTTGTTTCTTCAGGTAAAAATGGCACTTTTTTTTTGCTCAGCTGAATTATTTTGTACATTTGGTTTGTAGAAAAAGTCTCAGCTCTTATTTTAAATAGAAATGAGGATGGCTGTTGTTTTTTTAACCCTGAATTTGTTTGGCAGACGTAAAAAGTCTGACGTTTGGTCACTTTGGATCGCCCAAAAAAGCCAAGTTCAAACACAAAAGGGAAACAGACACAGGTAAAGTTCATGATGTCTACTTGATATGGACGATATGTCTCTAACCTGTGTCCCCGTGTACTGAGCTCCTTCAGCATTTTAACAGCCACGCCGCTCCACACATCACGCCGACGTCAGACTGAAATGGTTTCCAGATCTCAGTACAGCTTTGTTCTTTAAGTGCAACTTACATGCAAACATAAGTGGAATAATAATAATAAGAAGAATATTCCTCCCCCTGGTCTCTCTGAGGTGTCGTCTGTCCTTCCTTCACTCGTTTCTGGACGTGATGTCCTGAAACACACAGACAGCCTGTTTAACTCACTGTTAGCTCAATGTTAGCTCACTGTTAGCTCAATGTTAGCTCACTGTTAGCTCACTGTTAGCTCAATGTTAGCTCACTGTTAGCTCACTGTTAGCTCAATGTTAGCTCACTGTTAGCTCAATGTTAGCTCACTGTTAGCTCACTGTTAGCTTCATGTCAGACTCACCTCCGTCTTGGCTCTCCTCCACTCACCCAGAGGGCCCGACTTTGTTACGACTGAGAGAGACCAGACCAAGAAAATTATTAGAAAACACATGAGTCAGTGATCAGCTGCATCGAATCCACACAAACTGTATGCTAAATCTGTTAGCTTCCTGTTTGTAAATGCCTTCAGCTAGCTGGCTAATCTTAGCTTGCTCCTTGTTAGCATTATCATTATCAATGTCTTAGGAGCCAACGATCCATGAACAGTGGACTTGCATTAATAGAATGAATGCCCATTATGCAGTTCCCTGGATGGCCACAAGTGTCACTAAACAATTTCGATCCCAAAAGTCTAAAATGCAAAAATAGGAACAAATAAAACAAACGGATTCAAAAATCAAATCAGATCAAATCAGACACTCACACATGCATGTCGTGATCGCCATGAACACGGTGGACGTCACGGTCACGCTCCACCACAAAGAGCTGCAGGGAAGAAGAGGACATGATTAACTTCAGCTGTTGTCATGGAAACCCTGCAACGCTGTTCTGCAGTAAGGCTGCCATCCAGGTGCTGCAGCAGCGTCTCACCGTGGCAGTGTTTAAAAGCCTGGACCTACCCTGAGTACAGAGCAGTGAGGATGAAGACGGCGAAGACGAGGAGGAGAAGGGCCTTCATCGTCATCCCTGAAACACAAACAAACCGGTCAAACACACGCCTGAGAACGTCCGGCGTTAACGTTCGGACGTGGCTGCAGCTCACCTGTGGGCTCAGGGGGCACCTGACAGCAGCAGCTGTTGGCGTAGAACGGCGAGGGAGGCGGGACCTCTGAGAGGCCGCCCAGCGACTGAGTGAACCGCTCCTTTGACTGACAGATCTCTGAGCAAATCTCCTCTTGGATGAGCATCTTTGGGGGCGGAGCTTCTTTGTCAGGAGGAGGCGGGACCTCAGTGGGATCTGGAAGAGAAATTCAACACCAGGTGGCCTTCAGCTGACCAGGCTTTTATTGTGAAGGGCTGAGTGTGTGTCACCCACCGTATGTGAAGCTGCGGCTGTCGTCCAGCTCCGTGCTGTTGAGTCTGGACCAGGACGACTCATCCAGCGGGGCGGGGCCTTCCTTAGACCACAGGTCCAGGTCTTGGTCCTGGAACAGGTCTCGGTCCTGGCTCTGGTCCTGGCAGTGGCTCTGGGTCTCGGCCGTTCTGAAGACGCCTCTGAAGACCTTCTCGTCCAGCCAGGACTGGCAGCTCTCTGTGACGTCGCTCAGCAGGCGAGCCAGAGAGCTGCGAGGCCGCCGCCTCCGCCGGAAGACCCTGGAGAGCAGAAACAGGGTGCGATGTTAAACGGCTTTTTCCTCCATCTCCATAACTCCACTGCTCCACAGGAGACTTCTGGTCATGGACCTCCGTCCACAGCTGGACACAGCTGGACACACATGTCCACCCAGCAGCTGGGTTAGTCGAGTGTTACGCAACAGAACAATAAAACTCTCCTGGTGTTGATATGAGGTCTTCAATAACACGAGGGTCTCCTAGCAACCCTGATCGATGACATCACACTGTGGCCCCAGAACACAGCTGATCTCAGACGTGAAGAATTTACAGCTGTTAAAGGTGGCTGACATGTGCTGAAGGGCTCGCTCTGATTGGCCGAGGTGTGTGTGTGTGAGACATCATCCTCCACCCTGAACTGGTTTCTGTTTTGCTGCAGGTTTCTCGGCCTGTTGTGACATGTGACTCATTCTTTCTGCTCATTAGCTTCTGTAACATCAACATCATAAGAAAATATCAAACGATTGATACAGATTCATTAGAGATCAATTAATCTATGAGTTCTCTTACTGCGACCACACTGTCCTGCTGAACTCCAGCACCAAATGTGGATCAATGCGCAGCTGAAAATAGTCCCTAACTGACCCCTTTGTGGTCTGAGAGCAGCTGGAGGAGCTGCTGTGTTTGCTCAGGATGTTGATCGCACACTTCCTCCGGTTTCACTAACACAGTGTGTGTGTTTGTCTTCTCACTGTTTCTACATGTTCTGCTAACAGAACGCTCTCACTTCCTGTTTGTCTAGTACTGTCCAGTAAAAGTGCAAAACAGCTCAGAAGATCTAACCTTAGAGTATTTTAGTCTACACGTCAAAAATAATCCAGGAAGCCGTGGTGGACTCATGTGAGCGGCGGCCACAGGACATTCAGAGAGTGTCTGTTTACACTGTGGAGCCATGTGGTTCTGCAGCCATCGTCCTGCTGTCCTCACCTGACCAGGTTCTCCTTGTAGGACACGCTGGTCTTGCATGGCGTCAGCGACACGTTGCCGTCTTCGTCCCAGGAGAAGCTGTCCTCTGTGACGGCGTAGTATCCGTTGGTGAGGAGGCGAGGCGAGCGGCGGCAGCAGCAGGGGTCTCCGCCGCCATCAGCCGAGGAGTAACAGACGTAGGAGGAGTCAGGAGAGAGGAGAGACACGTCCGGACTGAGGGAGACACACACACAGGTCAGGGAAACGTCACACACACACACAGACACACACACAGACACACACAGGTCAGGGAAACGTCACAAACACACACTGACACACACAGGTCAGGGAAACGTCACACACACACACACAGACACACACATAGACACACACACAGACACACACACACAGGTAGGAGGTCAGGGAAACGTCACACACACAGACACACACACAGAGACAGACACACACAGGTCAGGGAAACGTCACAAACACACACAGACACACACACAGACACACACAGGTCAGGGAAACGTCTCACACACACACACAGACACACACACACACACACAGACACACACACACACAGAGACACACACACACACACACAGACACACACACACAGGTAGGAGGTCAGGGAAACGTCACACACACAGACACACACACAGACACACACACAGACACACACAGGGGGGAGGTCAGGGAAACGTCACACACGCACACAGACACACACACAGGTCGTTCAGATGTGTTTACCTCTGACAGTGGTGACTCCTCAGCCTGCGTTTTATTGGAGAACCTGCAGGACAGAGACAGACCGAGGGTTAAACTCAGGACGCACGCCGAGGGACCCGCTGCTAAAAACAGACGTAATCAGCATTAAGGGGCGGGCGGCATTCCTGAGGTCGTCACGGAAACCACTCCAGCTCCTCGTCTGAGCTGATGAAGATAAACACTGTGCAGGAATGTGACAGCAGCAGGAGCACTGAACACACACAGTTCGGACTTTTAGAAGTCTTATCTCTTTAAAGTCGGATTTTGTTATTGGGGAAAAAAGAATTCTTAAAGTTCTCTCAAAAATAAAATAAATGAAAATTATAAAAAAGTCCGAATTCTGAGAAAAAAACTTGAAAATCTGAGAAAAGAATTGTGACAAATGATTCCTACAAATTTAAAATGACTGAGAGGCGCCTCCACCATCGGCCTGTCATCATTAAACCTGTGATATAAACTCCGAGGAGTCTTCCTCTACCAACATGGCCGCTGCGCTGCTGGTCATGTGACGGTGTGATGACGGTGACGTACTTGTAACGGCCCCGGAGAAGAACAGAGCCATGTTTGTCGGCCAGGTCCCGTCCGTGGATCTGTGAAAGACATCAGAGACCCCGCAGTGAGAGCCCGGCGGCCATTTTTCTTTCAGGCAGCAACAAACACAACCTCACTGCTCCCCACAGAACAGCTGCTCTTTGTTTCCTGTTCACAGGTCACATGATCGGTCAGGGCAGAGCTCTGTCCTGCTACAGGCAGAGTGAACACACAGACCCCACATGATGGTCCACAGTCAGAGCAAGTACTTTCAAATACTGTTACATGTTCTGATGCTTTCAAGGACTGTCAGAAACTTTTGAGTGCTCAAAGGGTTAAAAAAAACATCTGGTCACTGGGGACTATTTTCAGCAGTGGATTAATCCACATTTGGTGCTGTGGTGTGAGGAGCTGCAGGAGGTCTGTGGGATTATATCAGATTATGTCATTATAAATCAGAGTGGTGGCAGAAAGACTTCCTGTTTGTTCAAGGAGCAGTGAAGAGGAGGCAGGAGGAAGAAAGTCTGCCAAGCTCCGAACGCTCAGACAGTTCAGTTAATCCCTGCGGAGCTGATCAGAGGGGTTCCTGAGCGCTGCAGGGATTAACTCAGCAGGCTAATCTAAAACTCAGCAGACAGCAGAAGCTCTCACCTTTAAAATGCTGCGGCGGCGCTCTCAGGGTCCTCGGCTGGGACTCTGGGACATCCTGCAGCAGCCTGGGAACAAACTGCAGAAGAAAAACAGCAGGCGTGACTCTGAGCTCATGTTTCCTGTTAACCCTCCGCCTGCTGGCAGCCTGACGGAGCGGGGAGCTCAGACCCGAAGGAGCCGCATCAGAGTTACCATCAGCAGGAACTCCTGAACACGTTTCCATGGTAATCAGAGGTTCTAACAGGCTCTTCAGGCGTCTTATTCAAACATTACACTTTTTGCTCTCCGAATTTCTTTTTTCTTATTTTTTTCCTCAAGTGAATGCAACATGTGCTGTAAATATAAATATATGCATAATGTCTGTTATGTTCACATGATGGATCTGAAGTTTGTGGAGCCTAAATATTCTCATGTATTTAAAGGCTCCGGCCTCACAGACACACACATGTCGTCTGCATGTTTACACTGTCACTGTATCCACAGCCCAGAGGAACGCATCAGATTTAACGTCTGACTCCAGCACACACACACACACACACACACACACAGACACACACACAAAGAAGGACAACAGGCTGAGCATGTCGCCCTGGGTAACACCGCCGCTCAGAGGGACAGTGAAGTGGGTCAGTGGCTGTTGGTGGGCGGCAGACAGAGACGCTCTGTGTTACAGTGAATGCAGGGAGGAGAGGGGAGAAGGGGGAGGAGAGGGGAGGAGAGGGGGAGGAGAGGGGGAGTTTCCTCCTCATCTTCCTCTGTTCCAACTGAAATCTGCTTCTTTGGTTTAAAAGAAAACAGACTCAGAGCAGGCTGTGAACGGCTGCCTGCAGCACAGCCTGGACTCATGCACGGATTCCATGCATCATATATTGTGCTCATACTGTGTACTGTACTCTGATTTGGATTATAGTGACACTTATACTCTTATACTCTGTACTTAACTGCATTTATTGTAACTTGATACCTCTGGCACAAGAATTTCCTTCAGGATTAATAAAGTTTTATCTTATCTTATCTTATCCTCCACACACACACACACACACACACACATTTATTAAAGCTCTCATATGTGATTTATTCACTGATTTCTGATGTTTTAACTTAATCTATAAAACCGAATGGACACACACACACAGTCCTTCAGCACAGACAGACACTGTGCTCATGCGTGCCATCCCCCCCTCTGTATGTGCTGCAGTGGGCTCGTCCCAGCATCCTGTGTTTCCCATCATGCCTTGCAGCAGCAGCAGCAGCCTGCTCTGTGCTGGAGCTGCTGATGTTGGAGGAAAACGCGTAGCAGGAAACAGAAAGATGGATCAAACCATCCCAGCAGCAGCAGGCTGACAGCAGTGAGGAGGGTTCATTTACCTGCCAGCTTTCTGAATGTTAAACATATCTCCAGTACCAGAATGAGGATGTTTATTAATACACGGATAAGTTACATTTAAATAATTTTAACATTAGTTGCTGCTGTAATATAACCCTGCTGTTCCATCGTGTGTCCTGAACTTTTTAAAGCCCTGTACTGACCCTAACAGCTGCATGAAAACAAAGCATTCGATGAAGACTAGAACAAGGCGTCAAACGGCTCAAACTGAAACATTCATTAAACAACGCGGATAAATGTGTGTTTGTGTGTGTGGAAGTCTGCAGCACAAAACCAGACAAAGACAGCGGAACAGAGCTGAACTCACCCGGAGCGGCTCCCGGCCGGAAGTGAAGAAGAGGAGGAAGAAGAAGAAGAAGAAGCAGCAGAACACGGACTGGTTCTTTTCTTGGTGGTTTTTCTTCAGGACTTCTGTTCCAAGATGTTTTCTCAGGTCTGGAGCCTGGAGCTGCGCAGCTGTCACTGCGCCACGCCTACACACCGGAAACAGCTGTCAAACCACAACACACCACGAGCCAGCTTCCTGTCTGCGCTTTCAAAATAAAAGCATCCAAATGTCAAGTGTTCAACATCATTTATGTTTTTGTGCGTTTACTTCCTGTTTCTAATTCACCACTTTGAAATATTTCCCCTATTTAATTACTTCTTGAAATCTAAAACTGAATATAGGGAGTCTGTTTGCAGAGTGGTAAATCATTTCCTAATAATTTCCAACTTCCGGCAGTGTTAGATTAGCTTGACAGACTGAAGAGCTGAGGAAACTTCCCCTACAATCCCCGAGGATCCTGTTTCATGAGTTCATTGGTTTCGTTTTGTTGTTATTTCTGTGCTGCTTGTTTAAAATATTATAAATATATCAACATAAACTCATGTATGTGTCATTTAAAACAAACTAACAGATTTAACTGCAGTGCTGGCGCCATCTAGTGGACACAAGACTCAAACACGGGGATAATATTTTATAACAAAATGTATTTTCTGTTTATAAACACAAATATCATGGGGTAAGAATGTACATAAATATGTGACGCAGTGCTGACGAGTGTTTCTGGTAGGCTTCCTGTTGCTCCACGGCGCCGGTGCTAGGCGAAGGCCCCGGCGACGGGCTCGGGGATGTTGGTGGCGTGCATGTCCCGCGTCATGTTGGACTTCTCTTTGAGTTTGGCCTGCAGCAGCATGTGCTCCACCACGCCGATCCTGACGTTCATCTGAGCCGTCTCCTGCTTCAGCTTCGTCAGGCTCTGCTTGATTTTCACCACCGGGGCTGAAGGCGTGAACCAGCCGAAGCAGAGGGTCATCAGAGGGTCAGCAGAGAGACACCGAGTCAGAACACTGCGCTCAGAATGTGAAGACAGAACACTCACCTCTGTCAGACATGCTGCTGCCTTTCTCCTCCATCTCCTGCTTCACCTTGTCCAGCTCTTCACTGATCTAACACAGAGGAGCCCACATGAAAACACAAACGTCACACCGGCGTCCATGTTTCTGGTTCATTCTCGCAGCTGAAATCAAAGCTGCTCATTTGTGTGCATAATAATGAGACGCAGTGACCTGTGGTGGCCACATGGTGGCGCCTGTTGATATGTAATCAGTCTGGTTGTTCTGTGAGGGTGAACCTTTGTTTGTCTGAAACTCCTTTCATGTTTAACCCTTACTGTGTTCTTCATGTTTTGGTTTCAGATTTACATTTGAATTTGAAATTGTGACTAAACTGAGTTTAAACCAGGCGATGCGTTCACTGACCTCAGCCAGGACTCTGGTTCTCTCCGTCACCTCTCGCCTGGCCTGCTGGTAGCGCTCCTTCTCCTGGTGGATGAATCAAAGTTATAGAAACAGTTAAGCACCATGAGCAGCGGGGGGTGTCGGGTGTGTCTGGGGGTGTGTCTGGGGGGGGTCTACCTCGCTGAGTTTGGCCTGAGCGCTGCGGTACTCCTGGATCAGGTGCTCCAGCTGGTTGTTGATGTACTTCTCTCTGCTGCCCACCTTCTCCAGGGTCTTTCCGATGTCCTCCTGCAGCTTGTCCAGGTAGCTCTGCAGACACAGAGAGGAAGACGCTGGACGTTATGAAGGACGTTTCCAGGAGAAACCGGCCTCACACATGACTGCAGCTTAAATCTAAACACAAACAAAACAACAACCCAAATCCTGTCCCGCTAAACAGGCAGTGAGACGTCAACCGTGCTGAGTGAGCGCGCTCAGTGTGTCCACTGTGGTCTGAAGCATGTTAGAACCTCTGCAGGCAGAGAGCAGAAACGCCGGAGCAGGTCAGTGAACGCACCTTAGCATCTTTTAGTGAAGACTTGATCCCGTCTCGGTACTGGTGCATCTGGTCCACATGGATCCTCCAGTCCTGTACAAACAGGTAACAAAAAAACATGACACCACAGAGAGACAGAGAGCATGCTGGGAAACGACTCGGGTGAGCCGCCATCAACCAATCAAACCCCGCCTTGATCCAGAGCAGTGACTGTGTGCGTGCGCACCTTGTTGTCGGTCCTGATGGTGACTTTGAGCTGTGGCAGGACTCTCTCCACCTCCAGGTTCCACTCTGCCGCATCAACAGTGGACTCCAGGATCTCGTCTGGTTTGGAGGATGATTCTGCTTCCTGTCACATGACAGGACATAAAAAGGCGTCAGAGCAAATGTCAGATTAAACAGAACTGTCTGTGTCTATGTTTCTCTCACAGTGTGTGTGTTTCGTAACTTCAGAGCCTCCAGGTCCACCACGTCCTCCTCCTCTTCATCAGCCTCCTCCTGAGTTCACACAGGACATATGATGTTAGTGAACACCAAGCTGACACTGAAGCTACATTTTTTAAAGATCTCAGTGGGGACACCTACAACCATCTCCTCCTCCACCTTGCTGAGTGTGAGCTCTGCATCGTCCTCTATCACCGACTCCACCTCCGTGTTCTCTGCCGGGTAGGTTGGCCTGAAAGAAAGACAGGAAGTAGGAACTCAAGCACATCAATCCTGCCCGTCATCAACATCCCACTGATCCAACAACAGAAATCCCTGTGAGACCTGAAACACCCAGCACCTGGTCTAACAGGGGGGCAGACAGAGAAACAGCAGAATACCTTCTGAAGGTGAAGCCTCTCCTCTTCAGAGCCTCCTCAGCCAGACGATCCAACACAAAGCAGACATGCTCACCAGAGCCGGACTTCAGTTTGGAGGGTGGGAAGTCCACCTTAACACCCTGAGAGACAGCAAGAGGCACGTCACTTCAGGTGTCACACTGACGATGAGGGTCAACTCCCAGGTTCAGGTCCAGAGAGCAACGGACGTTCAGTTAAATCAAGATACATGTTCTAAATTTAAAATGTCCGAATTTTACGTTCACCGATATTTGCATCAAAATAAATTTGACTGACTCACAAAAGCTCGGAGCTCTGCCAGGATGTTGGAGACGGTGGCGTTGGGCTCGTCGGACTCCTGAGGCTCTGTGAACGGCCTGCCCGCCGCCTTGATGAGCCACGCCGCGATGATGGTGAACATGAAGAACTGCGAGCCCGGGTTGGACGGCAGGAACGGACTGGAGACAAAATAATGTCTGAACGGGGGGGAAAGAAGGAAGGAGAATATTTCCTGTTAGTTTATCAGGCTACAGATGTCCTCTCCTTCAATGTGACCTCTCTCAGATTATTTGCCCTAAACTCCATTGTTTTCTGACACACACACACACACACACACACACACACACACACACACACAGGTCCAGGTAAGAAGGGATATTTGTGCATCATTGTGTGTTTGTTTACTTTTTGTGCATTATTAAAAACAATAAGTGCTGTGCTGTGTATTTTGTGTATTTATTTACATTTCCTGTTCCTTCAATCTCAACAACAGTGAAAGGAGGGCTGGAGTCAGGAAACGGTTCTGATCTGCATGTTTACATGATGACCCCCTGAACTTCCTCTGGGTTCGGCTCAGTCTGCTGCCCGGGTGACTCTACAGAACCTCGTCAGCTTTGTCCTCACCTGGACAAGTTCTTCATGTTGTGTTTGGCCAGAACTTCCTCCTCATAGTTCAAAAGCTTCAACTTCTCCAGCAGACTCTCCATCACCACGAACACCTGGTGGGCCGCCCCGGGCCCGCGGTCCTCCTCCTCTCCTCGTCTACCATCCTCCGCCATTCTGTGAGGTTTACCCGCAGCCAGCCAGATGACGAATAAAGCCCGAACCCCGCTCCAATCTCTGTCAGCACTTCCTGCTTACTGTGAGCACGGTTTGTTTATCTTCCTCTCCGTTGTCTGGCAACCGAGAGCTAACTGAGGATGGCTAGCAGAAGGCTAGTTAACGCTAGCTGCAACGACGTCATGTTTCAGTCGTTGTTTAAGAGTTGTCGTTTTTAATAAAACCACCTTATTCCCCGCAATCTACATGTTAGAAAATTAACCGTTTAAACTAATAACATCATTTAAATCAGCTAACACGACCGGCTGCGGCTGCTAGCTTAGCTTAGCCGTCAGTACAAACACCGGGGGATTTCCGGTGAGACCTTCAGAATAAAAGTCTTCCTGTTCCTCCGCAGATGATTTCCGTTTCAAATTAAAACTTAAAAAACAATGTTTTCATATTATAGTCATAGAAATATTTAGAAATTGTACACATAATTTATTTACATTTATTTTAAAATAAATACAGTTATATCTGTGTTTTGTATTTTATCTGAAGTCAGTGGCAGGATCTATGTTCATGGACGTTCTGTTGCTCGCCTCTTCACTGTGCATATTCATACCCTTTCACGTTTTGCCCAGAATGAACTCTGTTTCCCAGAATAAGATATAATTATGAATAAAGGTTCATGAACTCAGGCCCCAGTGTTACACATGCTCTTATGTCATAGTAACTGTTTTTCTTCTTCTCATACATTATACATTTTCAAACACAACCTTGCGACCTGCTCTGGTGATGCATGATACACAGCTCCTATCTGTGTGTGTGAATAATTCATCACCCACCCCTCCACCCCCGTGGAGCAGCAGCCAGAGCCAGAGAGGAGGGGTGTTTGTTTCATCTGCATGCTGCTCCCCGCCTGTCTGTGAGCACGCAGGTGGAGCTCCCTGGTGTCTGGGTGTGATTGACAGGCTTGCTGACTGCCTGCTGCATTGCTGATGATGCCTAGTGAGCCGCCGCCTGCTTCGGCTCACCACAGCTGAGAAATGCAATCACACAAACGTGGAATAAATACGTGTTGTGATGTTTCAGGTGGAAATTTGAGGCATCAGTTAGTGGCTGCAGCCAGACGGCGTGTCAGCCCGCGGCCTGGCCTGCTTTGGATGGAGAGGTAATTGGGAGGAGAGGCAGAGGTGGATCCACGGCTTAACCTGGAGCCAGGCGGTAATGAGCGGAGGCTGCCGGGAGGCCTCGCCTGAGGGCCAGCAGGAGTCTGATCAGCGGGCTCAGCATCATTCTGAGGAGCCCATTTATGCCTGTTTGCAGAGAGGTATCAGCTCTCTGAGTGTCATTATGTGACTTAAAGGGCTGAACCCAGCTGACACTCACTGTTCTGCAGCATTAAGTGACCGTGTGGGGGTTGATGCTGATGTCAGAGTGTACAGGAGGATTTATTTTAACCTCCTTCCCATCTCTCTTGAGATGCTAACATTGATGAGTTTGTGGATGTCAAATGTGTCAGTCCTCAGTAAGATGGTGGCAGTTTGGGACACTTAGACTGGTGTCTTTTGATCTCTCCTTCTGTATCTGTGATGCTAAGATTAGCATGCTAACAATGGCAATGCTGAGCAGATGTTTGGTGTTATTATTTATTATTCATTACTCAAAAGTCGGTTCACTCTGTGAGGTCTGTCTCAGTCAGTGGTTCGGGCTGATGGCTGGCAGAGGTCAGTGAAGGTCAAAGACTACAGAAGCATCATTTGTTGGCGCTGCTGGTGTGAGAGCACAGATGTGAGAGCAGCTTCATTAGTATTCCACTTCCTCCTCCGTTTCCCTCTACAGAAGGAGTCGCTCCTTTCAGACCGCAGATTTGTCAGTTTGGAAAGAAGAACGTTCTCTTTTTCACAGCGTGATGAATCATTATGTTCCCCGAAAACTGACTGACAGGCGAAGCTATTATGGTTCCCACACACTGAGCTCACAGGCTCCGCCGGCACAGACGCAGCCAGCAGCTCGAGGAAGGTGTTTCTGAGCAGAGCCACAAACTCTGAGGCAAAGACGACACAGACGGAATGTTTCCAACACAGCATTATTCTGCCTTAAAGCTACAGTGCAGAACTGTTGTCTCCCCCTCCTGGAAGGGAGAGGAATAACAAAAACACAGTTGACACCTGTGCATGACACCTGCAGGTGAGCTCTCCTCTGATTGGTCGCTGAATACTGAAACAGGCCTTGTGGGTCAGTTTCCGGCTGATGTGTTTCTTCTTCTTTCTTCACAGAAAGCAGCAGAAGTCACTTCCTGTGCTGCAACCTGAGCAGTTCTCCCTGCAGCTCTCTTCAAAATGTAAATCCTTCCGGTTTCGCAGATTTGATGAGTCAATCTCGGGGAAAGGTCTGTGCAGGTTATTGAAGTGTTTCTGCTCCTTCAAGTGAAGGAGAAGATGAAAACGTCTTAATGGAGCTCCTCTCTTCCTCCTCCGCTCTTCACCCGAGGCCGTTTCTCTTCAACAGATTGCTTGAAGAGCTCAATTGTGCTCAGCTAATGCATAACAAACAGACGAGCTGAATGCAATCACTGCAGAGCGCCGTCTCTATCTCTGTCTGCCGCGCGCTCGCTCATATAAATCTGAATTATGGATTTTGGCATCAGGAGCGGGCTCAGAGTCACAGATCCGCCCGGATGAGGGCAAATTAATTAACATCATTTTTCTCAGAGGCTTTGATGGGAACAGTTGCCGTGACAACCCGGTAACCGGTGCAGCACAGGTGCCTGCCGGGTTATGAGGTGCAGACGGCGGCGGAGGTGTCATCTTTCTAAGTTTGTCCAGGTTATAAAAAGCAGCGGCGCTGAAATTAGACGGAGCCGCTGACAACCTGCAGCGCAGTGACACACACCGAGCAGCAGGACACAGCCGGGTCCAGCAGGCGGGCTCACACTAACTCCGACTGGCTGCTTGTAGATGAACACGGTTTGAACAGACAGACCTGGATCATGTGACCAGCTGCACCTATCAGGCCCTCATGACGGTGTAAAATAAAGATGGCTGAACTTTTTGTGAGCAGACTTCAAGCTCGTGTGGAGCTGCTGGTGTCTAACTTATGAGAAGAAAGGTGCAGCATGGTGGGAGGAACAGGCTCACTTCACTTGACTGTACTTGAGTCACCCTCAGGTGGAGACTGGAGGAACTGCAGTTTCTGCATTTATCCCTAAAGGGGGCCCCTCTGACTGATATGTGTGAGAGTGACCGGCCCCCAGAGGCCACAAGGGGGACTGCAGATCTAGACTTTATTTGCTTTCAGTTTCCGTTAGCTAACACTGAGCAGGAGCTGTGGATGAACGTTTCCTTTCAGTAAACTGTGTGCAGCAGATAACTGGATCAGTCCTGAGCTTCCTTCATCAAAGCTGCTGCTTTGACTGGACTCTTTCAGGAAATAATGCAATAAATCCGCTCTGCTGCGACCTGCAGCCACGCAGGCCCCCGGTCAGACTGTAAATCCCCTCAGAGGGGGGGAGAGTGATGGGCGTTTCATTTGGAGAGCCGGCGCCGGCGGACGGCTGAATCTGCAGGACTGTGCTGACGCAGTGCAGAGCGATCATGTTCTGCTCGTCCAGTCAGTGATTTAATCAGAGCCGGAGACAGATGACAGCAGAGAAGAGAGATGATCTGAGCCTGTGAAACATGAAAGCACACATCTGTAGGAAGACCAGGATCACAGGCAGACCTGATCCAAATCTTAATCACAGATATGTGATGAAACCTGCCAGCAGGGGGCGCTGGTGAGCCCAGAAACTCATTTGTCTTCATCCAAACAAGGGTTCAAAATCCAAACATGTCAAGTTTCAGCTCAGACAGTTACTTTTACCAGTTTTTTCTTGTGAGCGTGAACTTGTTGGAGCTAAATGTTTGACCTCTGTTCACATATAACTGCTGTTGAGATGGACAGAGGGTGAATCATTCACAGACTGTAGCCCTCTCAGTGACGGAGCTCCACAGGGCTCTGTGTTCCTGCTCCGCACGTTTCCGGCTCGTCTCCATTAACGTGAGTTTCTCTGCAGATGATTCCTTTTTAATCCTGAGCTCTGACTCTGTGATGTCATAGACCAGTTTAGAGAATCTGTGTTCTGCTCGAGCCGACATCCATGACACAGATCAATGAGAAGCATGAGAACCATGAGAAGCATGAGAACCACGGGGACGTCTAAAGCACGACCACACGTCTCTTTTGGAGAAGGTCGTCAGAGGTCGTCTGTCTCGGTTGAGGTAAAAACCTCAAACACATGATTATTTATGCTGTTTTTTTCCTCTGCACTCTTCACAACATGCCGCCCTAACTACCAAACATAACAACAGGGTCCGGCGGCCTTTTTAGGCCCATTGTATTAAAGCTCTGTTTGAGGTTCTTGGCAGTAATCGCTCACTGACGTGTCCGGGTTCTGTTAATTGCTGATTGTCTTGAACAAAGATCTTGACCTGATTAGGAGCAGGTTTCATGATGAGAACAATGATTATAATAAGAGGGGGAAAACACAACACAGCTGTAGTATTTAGTTTGGGTTTATGGAGGTTTAATGAGAATGTATTTGTACAAAAACAAAGTGGATACAGAGTCTCACTGGAGCGTTTGTGACTGAAGTTATAAAACAAAACGAAACTGAACTGTGTTTAAAAAATGTAAGAAATGAACCCACTGTTCAAATCCAGCGATACAGACGCTTCACAGGAAGTGCAGTTTCACAATAAGAGACTAATGTGTGATGACAGCTCTACGTATGAAAGCTTTAAATCCTGTGATCCTGATGAAGGGCCGCGCTCAGCACTCCAGGAGAATAAACTCGCAGCGCTCGCTCACTTCAAAAGGAAAAAACTATGAATATCAAGCAGCAGAAATAAAACATTCATACTCCAAACGCAGCCGCGCTCTAAAAGCTTTGAAGCCACCAACACCAGGGCTCAGACCGCCCTAATCCACCACAGCCATTTTCAGACCAGCAATCACAGTCAGTCTAATGCCGCCGTCTGAGCTTCATGCAAAGTTTCATTCGTTTACTGCACTTTAAGCTGCTCGTTTGTCGAGGAACTGTGAAGACACTCAGGAGGTGGCATGGTGCAGCCATTCTGTGTTTAACCCTTTGTAAACATTGCAGAGCCTCAGTGACACACAGAGCTTCACCCGTCACATTCAGTCCCGACACTCCACCTGACGCAGCGTTCCTCCACCTGATGCAGCGTTCCTCCACCCGCTCACCGGTGCCTCCTCTCCTGCTGCTCTGTGCACAGAAACCAGCCTGACATTGATTCCACAGCTGTGCCTCAATCCAGGGGCAGCACCCTTCAAAGGTTGCGGCCTATGGAGGCGAGGCCTTCAGAGCTAGAAGGTACATGGTCCTTGGAAGCATGACTATCATAAGCCACGGGCATGGTCTATGTAGCCTGTCTATAAAGGCCCATCCTTTGTATACTGGCCTCAGCCCATGGAGGTATGACCTTTGTAGGCCAGAGACATGACCTTTGCAGACCTAAGGTGCAGCCCTTTGTATACCAGGGCATAGCCTTTATGGAATGGAGGTGGGACCCTTGGAGGCAGCCTTAAAAAAGAGGTGTGGGCTTTTAGAAAGTGAAGAGTGGGTGGGTGGGGCAGTGTATTTGGACACAGGTGGTGTAACCCTCCTACACCAGAGGCTTTAGACCACAGAGGCCCACAAAGGTCACACCAGTATTGTTCCAGGGCTGTAAACTCTTGAAAAAACTTGAACTACGTTACAACTTTAGGCTGCGGCCTTTGAAGGATGAAGCTCTGGACCTGACTGACGGCTCATCGCTTTACCTCTGGGAGACCAGCTGAGGCCAGGTTCACCTTCCCAGTGCTGGCAGCATGTGCAGCATCCAGATGAAAGAACAAACTTCAACATTCAGCATCCCTCTCAACCTCCTGCCTTTTTTCTTCTGACCATCGTGTGCAAATAAACGCCGACCTCATCTGCACTCGGACCCTGATTACGACTCTTTCTTACCGGTCTAGACTCACAAATCAGACACAACACAGCCTCTTTAATCTAAACTCCGTCTGACAGTTTTTGGATGAAGAACAACAGACGACACTGATGTCTTGAATCAGAACATCGTATAAATAGTCCATATTTTGATGATTTTTTTGGCATCAGTACCAAATTCTTCCATTTTAATACATTCAAACAAATAAAATGTCCATCATCGATGTCGACCAATCACAGACCTTCTCTCTAACTCTTACTTTAAACAGTTTTCCCCATTGTCCCGCCTCCTCCACATGTCCTATCTACTTCTTGTAATCTTCTTCTGATATCCGTGTAGCGCCGGCTTCCTCCACAGGCCCCTCCCTCTTGGTTTCCATGGCTACCTCAGTGTAAGCGACCCCCCCTGCTGGCTCCTCGCCCTTGGCATTGACCTCTTCCTCGGGCTCTGCGCCCTCCTGGCCCTCAGCAACGGCCCTCTCCTTCTTCAGCTTGATGCGGAAGGACTCTTTGGTCGGAGCTTTCTTGGCGATGTTCTCCTTCAGACGCCCGCCGGACTGCTTCAGCCGCTCGCCCGCCTGGTGCATCTTCTCCCTCCGCTCGGGCGGCATGACCTTCTCGCCCAGGTTGTGGAACTTGCTGCCCAGATTCTCTTTGGTCTTGCTCATGTTCTCCTTGGAGAAGGCGGCTTTCAGCGTCTCCGTGCTCTTCACCATTGATTTCTTGAGGCGAGCAGCTCGGGAGGGGTCGGCCTCCTCCACACTCAGGTACTCCTCATCGGAGGAGAGGTCGGCAGGCACGTCATAGGTGTCAGGCTCGATCTCCACCCCCTCCAGACCACTTCCTTTGGGAGTCTTGGTGACGGCCACGGATGGAACCTCGGTGTCACCCTAAGAAGAAGAGACAGAGAAAGTAAGACAGTGTCCTCATGGAAAATGTACTTAGTTCCGGTAGCTACTTCGCAGTACCCAGCCAGGCCTCTGGGGGGCAGCACATCAGGAGAGCTGCTGGTAACCATGTTAGCTGAGTCTCAGATTTCCACATGATGACCGTTCATTTTGTTTGTGTCTATTGTTGTAGCTCCTGAGTAACATCAGCCTTCTCTGCTGCTAAATTAAGCTTGATGCTAAGCTAGGCTTAACACATTCTAGCCCCATTTGTACACAGCATGAAAGTGAGAGCTGCCTCTTGTGGTCAGTGTGGATAAACATGATACCCCTCTCTGAGACACTCTGAGACACATCAGACCTCATCAGATCTATTTTTACATGGAAGGAGTAACTGAAGCTCATTCAGACAGGAAGCTGCCACAGCTGGACGTCCTGAGCCACACACCACCTGATAGGATGGACACTGGACACACTCCCACAGCACTGCTTACAGTATGTGTACTGACAGCCTGTAATGTATTCAGCCACGCTGCAGGTGCAGCTGTGTGACACATTTATACTTTCATGATCCAATGTTTACACAAAATAAATAAAAATAAATTAGCAAATATTAGCTTCCATATCAATAAGAGGCAGCAGACAGCGTGTCAGAGTGTTTGAAGCTGTGGCTCCAATAATCAGCCTGATGATGACGAGGTGACAGAATTGCATTGTGGGATACATTGAGGGCCCTGTATGGGGTCTAAATTTCTCACTACACATTCAGACAGCACTACAAAATGGCGGAGGATCTATAAAGGGCTCTATGTAGTGATCAGGAAAGATTTCAGACCCAACCCATGTGACCCAGAAACAGGAAGTGAGTGCTCTGTGAGTAAATCTTTGTTCCTTCAGTCTTTGTGTAAAAAATATAAACAAACAGGCAGGAGAGGCTCCTCCACCCAGGCCCGCTCCACCTGCTGCTCCCTACAGGTGACTTTGGACACGAAACCTAATGAATCCTCATTAAGCTCTGACCGCATGTGACGGCGGCACTCGTTAATCGGGAGCAGCCGTCAGAGCACATCCACACTCAGGAATGACACAATAATTACAGCAGCAGGGAACGTGGGTCAGAGTGTGTGTTAACAACCCTGCTGGTGATGGAGGACGGAGAGTTCAGACCCGCAGTCATTATCCTAACACACACACACAGAAACAAAGACACACACACACATGCAGTGAACGTGGTCTGCCAGGCACAGCCCAGGGGCTGTATGGACACAAACAAATGTCACACAATATGTCCACAAAGTGTCACAAAGAAACTCACAACATGCAACATGACCACAGAGACACAAAACATGGAGACACTCAGCACTCAACAATGACAAGCAGACACAACAACCACAGACACATGTAACTCAAAAATAAACACAGATAGTGCTGATAAAGACGTCTTTACTGATGGAGCTGATCATGTTTTGATGGTCGGAGAGTGAAGGTGTGTTTTTCTGTGTAAAGTACAGGCGACATTAAACACACACACACACACACACACACACACACACACACTGTGGTGCTGTGTTCGTCTGCAGGCTGGAACAGCACAGACTGAGATGACACCCTGTCCTCTGATGTCCAGCGCGGTGAATAACAGCTGTAAACCGGCAGTCATTTGTCTTTTTCTTATTAGCGGCCGGCGCCATCATTCAGCCGCCGCTGGGGGCCGTCTCTAACAGAACGAGCGCAGCTGAAGAAGCTCTATATTAGGAGACGAGCGGAGGCCTCAGAATAACCGACAGCACATCCGTCATGAGGAAACTCAACACTCAGCCGGAAAAAACCTGGACCGCAGTCAGAACACAGCAGTGTCTTCACCTGTCATTAGCTTAGCTTAGCTCAGCACACAGGCTGGAGCACATATTAAACTCACATGTGCACATTTATTGACATGATGTCCCACCTGGAGGCTCTGAGGCACCCTTTAGTAACTAGGAACTGAATCCCTGATGGTGTCAGATCTGTCCTGGCCTCAGACGGGTCAGTAACCGGAGCTGTGCGTGCTGCTAACAGCTGCTGTGGATCTGTGACAGAGGGACCTATTCTGGGCTCGCAGCATTCTGCCATAAACTGCTGTCAGCCAGAATCAGGCTCTGATGTGGCAGCTCATCCCAGAGAGGTCAAAACAGACAGAGAGGGACGGAGACAGGGTGTCAATCAACCTGCCGGGACGTTACCTGGACTGTAACACAGGACATAAAGACACTGAGAGACCAGGTCTACAGCTGCATGAGCTGATGTCTGTGGCCAAAAACTGCAGTTCCTCTAATGGCCACATGTGGGTGCCTCCAAAAGTGACTCATGGTGTCCCCATAGACCTCCTCTCTGTCCAACTGCAGCAATCCAAACGTCAATGGGAAAGTCCCATCAGCCGTCCTCAAAGACAGAAGACAGGACTTCAGACCTGGACTACAAACCTCACTGCTGCCCTCTGTGAGCTGATCACAAACATGCTACACAAACACAGTGTGGCTAAGCTACAGCTAGCTCCAGGTCCTGTCCTAGCTTGGTCCTGATGATGCTGACACTCCTCTTCCACCTCCAGCTCGTCTACAGCTTCGTTCGGTGGGCTGTCTTTGGCTCCTTTAGGACAGTCTATGTGTGGTGAAGCTAATAATTTCTCCACATGAGTAACGTCATGTGAGAGCCCTGCTTCCAGGTACATCTATATCTATCTAATAATCCAGCTGTCCGGGAGGCCCTCAGAGCGCTCCTGGTGCGACTTAAGGTCACACCGAGGACAGAACACCATCATCAGAATATCTGACACACTGAAACCCTCTAGTGGTCATATTACACAGCGTCCAATTGTTTACGTGCAATTAACTGCACCCCCTGGTGGCCACAGTAAATCTGACACAAAGTCAGAGAGGGGTGAGGTCGGGTGTGTCTCTGCTTTAATCCAGCACAGGTGATCAGTAATGATCTGTTTAAAGATCAGTGCAGCTGAACGCCCTCCAGCCGACGCTCCGCTCTGAACTTCATGACTCCACGACGCTGCTCTGCAGTCGTTCAGCCTGCAGCGATGAGCGCAGCGTCTTTGATCACCGTTAAAGTCCTTCAGTTCAGAGCGGCGTCTCTGTGAGTCTGTCCATCATCTGACCGACTGCTGCGCTCCAATTTACTGTGATTATAAAGGCCGTCCATCTCTGAGTCGCAGCGTGTCCTCACAGGACACACGGTGTGTCCACAGACCCGTCCATGAAGATGTTTCCACCTCGCTCTGACCTGATTCATCACTCTGGATGGCACTCTGGAGGAAGCTTTTCTGTGAAGCAGCAGTGTCTCCTCTCACCGCTGAGTTTCAGCTGAGATCTCGCTGCTCGCTGCCGACTGTGTTCTAATTTCTGGTTAATTATCCTGCTGGAAGCTGGATGTGTGCCCACAGATACTTGATGGTTGAAGAGTTGGACCTCTGAAATAAATGTTTCTCTCAGACTTTGCTCAAAGTTCTGAGGTGTTTTCTTTTTTTAAGATTTTCTCCTCTTCTCAAACCTCTGAAGAAAAGTCCAAAGCCATTTTTATTTACAGTAGCTCTGATTCTCTGCTCTATAATCAGTTTGCATGGCAGCATTTTGTCAATGATCAATTTATGATTATGATTATTTGGTACTTAACAATCTGAGCTGCTGTCAAATCAGTTTAAACCACATACATGTTGCCAGGAGGAACCCTGAACACCACTGAAAGGCTGAGCGATGACACAAATCTGTGACACACACAAAGGCACACAACAGACACACACCTGTGCTGCATGTGTTAGACTTGTCTTGACTTCACTCCAACCAGACTCAGTAAAAACTCAAAGTCCTGTCCTCCTCAGCACCCAGCAGGACGCCATGATGGACTCACATGTGAGCAGCAGTCACATGACCAACACTCAGAGAGCGTCTGTCTGACCTGAGCTGGTTTCTGTCTGAATAACGGTCGAACACGCTGACTGGTCATGTGACAGACACACAGGAACGTGGATGCTCTCCTTACCTGGTAGATGACCACTCTGAACTTGTTGCGTGTCAGCAGCTCGTCCTGGGTGGTTTCCACCTTCTTGACTCGGGCGTTCTGCTTCTCCACCCGCGCCCGCACCTCCTTGACGTTGGCGCTGACCTTGCGGGCTTTCTGCAGGAGCTTCTCCACCGTGCCGCTGGTGTCGCTGTGGTCCTTGGCCAGCTTTAGGACATCACCCTGGATGGTCTTGATGTTGTTCTCCAGCTCCAGCTGACGCTCCTCCATCCGCTGCTGGCTGGACTGGACGTTGTCGATGATGCTGGCCACGCGCTCCAGCAGGGACAGGATGGTCAGGGCGCTGATGGGGTTCCCCGCCTCATCCTCCACCCCGATGATCTCCAGCTTCTCCTGGACGCCTGCTGTGCGATGCTTATGCTGATCCATTGCAGTGTTTGGACGGGATTCTTCTGGATGTAGATGAGTGGTTCGGTCTTGGGGAAGGGGACCAGCAGGGAGACCAGAGAGTGGCAACCGCTGTGACCCAAACTCAGGTCTGGGGACAGGAGAGCGGAGAAACCCCACCTCCTGCTTTTAAAAAAGGCTCCAGGATCCAAAGGGGACCTGAATTCAGCCCCTCTGGGATGAAGGCCAGGCGATAAACTCACACAAGCCCCCCTGCAGCCAAAAATAAAACCTGTGTAAGGCGACACTCTGACATTTGGGCACGATGTACAGCAGGACCATGGAAACCCCATACAAGTCCTGCTCTGCTGTGCTGGACCCACTGATTCATAGTTTTCTGTTATTTGCATGTGTTCATGCTAGCAGCTGTGAAGCATGTACATCAGCGACAGCTCCACGCCAACAGATGCATCATGTGTGATTACACAGCGCCGGAATGTTCAGTGGATCACAGGCTGCAGCCAGTCCAAACAGAACAGAACATCTGAAGCTCTTTATAGAGATGACTGACAGTTCCTGAGAGGGAGGGGGAGGGGGAGGGATGTTAGAGCTACACTATTTTAACACACTGCTGAACACACACTGCACACAGGGAGTTTCACCAAAGCCCCCACAGAATGCAGCAGGATGTGGTCCCAGGTCTGGACCTCAACTTAACGTAACAGCTCTTATGCTACAGAGGTCTGTCACTGTGGATGTGGATGAGGGGTGTTCAGAGGAGGGAGTGCTTCTATCACGGCGTGGGAGGGTTCACTCTGGTCTGATGTGAGGATACAGACGTCTACACTGAAGGTTAACCAGGCTGACGCAGCTGGAACATGAACATCACAAAACTAGAACATAATGTCAACCTTTAGGCGCAGATCCAGCCAACATGGCCGCCGTTACCACTATTCTCAAAGCTGTTCTGCTCTGAAGGGGGCGTGGCCTCTTTGACTGCCTGCTGAATGTGTGTGATTGAAGTCAGCAGCTGCTCCTGTCTCTGAACCCCTCCACCCACCTCCACCACCACCCACCGCTCTGTAACCCTATATTTACAGGCTGGCATGCCCGAGGCTCCGCCCCCTGCACACACAGTGTGGTGGGGTTACGTTCCTCCTGCTCTGCTTCTGCAGACGAGCTGTCTTTAATCAATGTGTTCCTCCTCAAACTCCCACACAGCTCCTGATGGGGGCAGCACAGAGCACCAACAGTTCAGAAACTACACAACACAACATGCAGGAAGATGAAGCCAGCTGATCCTGCAGGAGGAGAACATAATGCATCTCTGTGTCTGGGAGTGGAATAAAGTGTGAGCAGCGTCAGAACAAACGACACATATCACAGAAACCTCTCAGGACGCAGACAAAAGAACGACACCTCAGAACTCGGCGTACATTAAAAAAACATTTTCCTTTTATTTTGTCAGAGACCAAAAACAGCCTCAGGGACTACATGCAGAATATTAACATGTCAAACACATTCTAGTCACATTTAGAGAAGTCACGGCAGCCATGGCTGACAACAAGTAGAAACACGTCGCTCAGTGGAGGGGGCGGGGCTACAACCTGGAAACGTAGACTAAGGTACAGAAAAACAGGAAATTATAAACAGAGAGAAGACAGAGCGACCGCTGAAGGCTGGACCTCAGCACAGCCTCAGAGCCGACCTCAGAGCTGACCTCTGACCTCAGCACAGCCTCAGAGCTGACCTCAGAGCTGACCTCTGACCCCAGCACAGGCACCGGCCTTCAGGACAACACCAACATATCCTACCACCGTGTGTTAGCTAGGGGGCTAACAGTGTTTATCTTTATTCAGTATATTTAGAACACATTAGCTCAGCTCACCTTCTGAGGCTAGGATGGATACATGTGTTAGCCTGCTGGTGGCGCACTTGGGTCAAATCTGGAGCATCGTTCATGATTAGTTCCTGATTCATGCAATGAATATCAAGCTACGAGCTACATGCAAACATTAGCCAGGCTAGGCGCTTGATGGTTTTTGGTCCAGATCACCCCCCCCCACCTTGAGTGTTCAGAGGGCGTGGCCTAATCCAGCATTTGTCACAACCAATTATTTGTCCAAGTGGTGCCTGTTGTTAGCCTGAGCTAGCAGGCTAAACTCCTTTGGAGGATTGTAGCTAGCTTAGCTTGTTTGGCCCCTCCCACTGTTTGAGTGTCCCCTCTAGCTAGCGTTCACACTAACGTACCTGTGCACGTCGTCATTCATGCCACATTCATGCCGAAATCCAACATGGCTCCTTCAGCTTAATATACAAACGACGACCTGCACGCTGCTTTTGTTTCGGATGCATAGACACACAGAACACTCCACACAGTTCGGACTTTGGATAAATGCCTCGTAAACATCCCTCAGTGGCGGCCACGTTTGAAACATCCAGACTCTCCTTCTCAGCAAGCTGAACCACAGTCCACTGAAACTGGATCAGCTGCATCTTTACAGCTTTTAGTTATTAAAGTTGTGTCAGCACAGAGAATGCATATGGCTCTGTCTACATCAGGATGTCATTATTTAACCTTAACGGCCAATTCAGGGTTCCTGTCTGCGGAGATCCGTCCATCCGCTGTCCTAACCCAGTGTTCTGTTCTACAGGCTTTGGGGGTGGGGGGTGGGGGGGGTGTCCCAGCTGTCAATGGGTGAGAGGCGGGGACACTCTGGATGGGTCAACAGTGAACCTAAAACACACGTCTTTGGTTTGTGGGAGGAGGCTGGAGAAAACCTACACAGGCTAATTTTTAACCTGCTAACACCGAAGCAGCGTGCCGACCCTGCGCAGGAATACAGACACCGAATCCGTACTTAGCAGCCAACATGTTTTCATTCTGACACCGGCCACCATACCAAAACCAGGAAGTAAGACAACTGAAACAGAAGAACAACCTACCAAAAAAACGTCTAAACATGACAGAAAGGTCCACTCTCAGTCCGTCTTTGATTTTCAGAGTGGTGTGATGAGACTTTCTGGTTTGCACGTATCAAAACAAAAATCTGCTGGCCGCTAAGTACACGGAGAAGCATCAGGCGGTTTATACACACACATCAGGACGGATCAGACTGACCTCCTGACGTTGGGTGGACGTTGGATGTTGCATGTGGACGTCCACACAGTGACATTACTGTGGATCCTTGCTGCCTCTCACACACAGAAGCATCAAGGTATCCAACCATTAACACACACAATGTGTGCGACACTGTTGTGATGTTCATACAGGAGGAACTGTGACCAGCAGTTTGATTGTTGTTGGTTTTTCTGAGGGATCCTTTGTGCTTGGAATGTCTCATCGAGTTCAAATTCAAAAAGAAAAAATTATTCTCTAACATTCATTCACGTACATGAAAACCGTCATCAGGAGCTGAGCCGCGGTCTCTCTACAATCATCCTGCCTCGGAGCACCGGCGGCTGAAATGCCATCGATGGCGTCTACAAACGTCTGTTTTCCAAACATTACACATTCCTTTAAAAAACACTGAATAACACCGTCCCCCTCAAGTATTCCCACCGCCACTGGACGAAGATGGAGGAGGAGGAGGAGGCCGACTCCTTTAGAAAGGTTCAAACTACACCACAGTACACAGTTTGCACAAGTCATGCGAATATACAGGAACTAGAGTTTAAACAGAATCCAACCCTTTAGTAAAAACCACTAAAAAAGAAAAGTTATTGTTTGTTGTGTAATAATAATAAATTATTAGCTGGTTTGGACACAGTGAAGTCTTTACATGGAATTTATACCAAAGACAGGCTGGCCCCTCCCACCTGCTGCAAAAAGGACGGAGACATGAGCGGCCTGTGACGACAGTGAAACAGAGGAGGACGAAGAAAGAGCAGAGTCCGCCAAGACCACGTTCCAGGGCAGACAGGGCGGAGCTGCGAGGTGACCGTCAGCTTCAAAGAACAAAACAAATCACGACTCATCGCAAAAACTCCATCCAGAACCAAAAAGGCGGGAAAATAAGGCCCCTTAAATAAATACTCCTTCTTCTTTTAATGGAGGGAACAATGACAGCTACCGTTAAAAATGCTTTTCCCACACCGTAAGAAAAAACTTATCAAAAACCGCCAGCCCCACACATGGCTATACCATCCTGGAGTTAGTGTCCGAGGAGAAGTGTCCTAGGTTCTGTTTTTGCCGGCGTCCTCTGTTGTTTTTTGGACATTTCCTGCAGAGACACAGACATGGGGACACATCCAGGACCATGACTGACTGGATTCGAATCATCTGGGACTGGCAGCCTAGAACATGTTGTTGTCTTACCTTGTGATGCACATCACCACGGCAACAATGATGGCGATCTGCACGGCGCCAATGATGGCGGCAATGAGGACGTAGTGGAGTTTCTGCCCGCTGGGAACCACGTAGAGGATGTTGAAGTCCTGAGGCTCGTCGCACTGAGGACCTTTGTAGCCTGCGTCACACCTGAGTCACACACACACACACACGCTTCAGCTTAACGGCAGGTTGACAGTAAACATGGCTGAACATCATTCTGAGGAACTGTAGCATCAGCGACGACAAACCTGCAGGTGGCCATGTTGTATTTGATTTCACACTTTCCGTGAACGCAGAAGCCGGCGAAGCTGTCAGCGCAGGGGATCGGCATCCTCGGGTAGAAACCGTCTCCGTGGTCCACTCCTGTGGTCTCTGCAGTAACAGACACATGGAGGGTGAGAAACCAGCGGGGTCAGACTCCGCTGGCTCCTTCTCTACATCGAAGTTAAAATGACACAAAGGGCCGATGAAGCCGGAAGAAGACTCGGCACCCGGCCTAACCTCAGCCTAAAGAAGGTCCACCAGGACATGTACGTGTCCCAACAGAGGATGTGCTACAATCAGCTACACAAAGACAACTCACATCACCTTGTTTCTACTTAATATGTTAAAATGTTGAAGTTCTGCTCACTCTTGGTCCAGGAACCTTAAACCTTTAGAGACAGCATCCTTCAGGACAGGGTCTCTGAGGCTAGGCAAGACTCTCTCCTTGTCCTCTGTCTAGAAAAGGTCTGGTCTAACCTGCATGCAACGCTCCACAGGTCAGAGGACTATCCTGATTTCTGCAGCAGTTCATGCACATGGGTAAGACCTGGGTCCACTTCCAACCAGAGACCAAAGAACAATCCAAACCTGCAAACTGCCCGACTCTCCAGATCAGGATTACAAGGACCAGCTAGACTGATCTGCTATGGGAGGAAATCAGGACTGTCCTACACCTGAAGGAGGAACCCTATGACCTCGTCACTGGAACCTCTCCTGAAGCTCTGCCATGTCCTGACGCAGCCTCACTCAGCTGCTCGCCGTCTTTCTCGGAGACAGAAATGCTGCTGTGTCCTTCACTGAGCGTCATGTTGACAATGCTGCAGTTTAATCCCATCCTTCTATTGTCCGTCTGAGCCTCAGACTGAAGGCCTGTCCCCTCTGAGACGTTTCAGCCAGATGATGAAACCCTTCACATTCTGTCTCATCTCTGATGTGGGACGCTGCTAAACGTCCTCGTGCTGCTAATCTGCATGTGTACTGTAGAGAACACACCAGGATCAGGCTTTGAAACACACTGCGGTCGCTTCTCTGTGCCGGTCTCTCAGCAGCGAGGCTTTAGCTCTGTTTGCCCCTGTGAGCACATTATTGTGTATTAAGGAGGCTTTCATGAGGTCTTATCCTGCAGTTATGGCTCCTCTGCAGGTTCAGACGCAGGTTATCGGGCTGCTCAGAGGCCACTGCCAGGTTTAAAGGCAGGACGGAGGATTTACAGAGCGGGTATATAATCTGAACTGAAGTGAGCTCTGGACGTCCAGCTCCGGCCCAGACTGAGGAGCTAATGGAGGATGTGATGCTCGTCCTCTGCTGTGATCTTCAGGTAGATCATTTAATACAGGAGGCCGAGGCATCTCTACATCATGGAGCCCGGGACAGCCCGTCAGCTGTGAGGTCTGACGGGCTGGACTGGTCTGATTCAGGGGATTATACTGTTACAAACCAGCTGATGTCTGAGGATGTCAGGACTTGAACAGTGAATCCTGGTGATGATCCAGATTGTTAATGAGAGTTATTACTGTGATGGAGAAGACGTGAACTCACCCAAACCTTTGAACGGGCTGCTGTCGTCCTTCTTGCCCGGTTTGTCTTTATCAGCTGTGGAGGAGACAGAGGGACGGAGTCAGCTACGTCACATGATCGCACCAACACGGAGGAAAAACATGCAGCACATTTCAGCGTTTCACATCCAGGCGTCGCTTTCTGATCAGTTTGATTTCCTCGCCTGACTTCCTGTCTGCTGACTCGTATCACAGCGTTTACTTCAGGACAGACTGGAGGAAGAGATACCACAGGATGTTTACTCGCCGTCTGAGGCTCACTCTGTTTGTCAAGGCGAGGCGGTGAAGGGTCAATCTGAGCCTGACGGTCTGTGTGTGTGAGAGTGTGTGTGTGTGTGTTGGGGTTATTTTTCTGTCGCCAGGCTTCATGTCTTCACACCGTCTGCAGGAGGAGCTGCGAGGAATATTAAACAGCACACACACACACCTGTGCTGCTATATTTGTGAGGACCCGTGCTTTAATCTCCGTTAATAAATAAGGAGGAACACATTCAGACAAATCAGGTCAAAACGGGGTGTGGAGTGCAGCCAGCCGGAGGACAGGCGCTCAGGCACACACACACACACACACACACAGACACACACAGACACACACACACAGTTTCATGACATGAAACACATTTTAGGAGGCAAATCTGTCTCTGCTGTCTCCCTGATGATGACTCCAGCCCTCATCACCACACATGACGTGCACTATCTAGACGACCATAGGAGGGCAGCAGATACGTGCACAGTGGCCTGCACACACGACCTCTGATCCCAGTCTGCTGCTGAAATAATGACTCATGATCAGTACTGACCATGATTTCTGATTTCTTTTTCATATTACGTCTTGATGAATATCTTGAATGTTTTTGCTGGAGCCTGTGTCTTTAATAGTCTGAGTTTCTGGGTCTGGGTGTTGGCCTGACGCCCTGAGGAGACAGCAGATCAGCGGAGAGGGCAGGTGCTCCTCACCTCAGGGTGTTAGACACCCACACACCCCCCAACAAACACACACAAACCCCTCGCCTCCCCCCCAGCCAATCAGACACTTGGTCACCAGCCACCTTAAAGCCGTAACCGCTGACAAGAAATCCATAAATCCTGCCGGGTTACGGCCTCCTGCCAAAACCCACTGAGAGCGTGCGTCTCCGGCAGGACGGCGCATTGTGATTCAAGGTGAGTCCATCAGCATTAATCAGACGTGAGGAGGCCGGAGGAGCTCTGTGTGTTGGCACAGACTCTGAAAAAACCTCAGACAGCAAACTGTGCCTGCAAATGAGGTTTGTATCTAACGCTCACACCTCTCGCCTCGCTCAGAGGAGGATCAGAGGAGCTGCCACTCGTCCTCATTAAAGTCTGTTCTGCATGTTTAAGAATGAAACATTCAAACTGTAAGAGCAGAGCCGCCGTAACACCAGCCCGCCCAGGGACTGTTTTTTTTTCCTATCCTTCGGAGGCTGCAGCTGTCAGCATCTTCGTGTCTGGTTACCATGGTTACACGGATCGTGATACAGGTTTTAACAGACGGCATCACAACATTAAACACACATTTTTATAAGGCAAAGTTTGCCGCCTTCTGAGCTCACATCGTGAAGATGTTTGACATCTGACCACAGGAGGGCGCCACATACACAAACATCAGCTCCATCACTCACCTGGAAGCTGCCATCTTTTTCCGGAAATTTACATACACGTACAAAGCGTGTTTTTCTTAGCTCTCATTTACATCTTTAAAATGTTTGTCGAATTTTTTTTAATTTGTTAACAGCTACAAAAAACCTAAAATATAAGTTATATATTTTTAAAAAAATTTTTGCCAAAAAAAAATCAAATTGTTTGTTTTGTTGTTTGTTTTTCTTGTAAATTCACAAATGTAATTTCAGAATTTGTTTCTACTGTGTAGATTTGTTAGAACAGACCCAGGCAGATAGAAAAATAAAATAAAATTTGACAGGACAGCTCTGGTCCACACATGGACAGAGGACAGAGCAGAGCTGGACCCAGACTCCATGATCCCCAAAAGAAACAGGAAGAGACAGACTGAGAGCCACAGACACAGAGTCTGTCACTGAGAGCCACAGACACAGAGTCTGTCACTGAGAGGACACAGACACAGAGTCTGTCACTGAGAGGACACAGACACAGAGTCTGTCACTGAGAGCCACAGACACAGAGTCTGTCACTGAGAGGACACAGACACAGAGTCTGTCACTGAGAGGACACAGACACAGAGTCTGTCACTGAGAGGACACAGACACAGAGTCTGTCACTGAGAGGACACAGACACAGAGTCTGTCACTGAGAGGACACAGACACAGAGTCTGTCACTGAGAGGACACAGACACAGAGTCTGTTACTGAGAGGACACAGAGTCTGTTACTGAGAGGACACAGACACAGAATCTGTCACTGAGACGACACAGACACAGAGTCTGTTACTGAGAGGACACAGACACAGAGTCTGTCACTGAGAGCCACAGACACAGAGTCTGTCACTGAGAGGACACAGACACAGAGTCTGTCACTGAGAGGACACAGACACAGAGTCTGTCACTGAGAGGACACAGACACAGAGTCTGTTACTGAGAGGACACAGAGTCTGTTACTGAGAGGACACAGAGTCTGTTACTGAGAGGACACAGACACAGAGTCTGTCACTGAGAGGACACAGACACAGAGTCTGTCACTGAGAGGACACAGACACAGAGTCTGTTACTGAGAGGACACAGACACAGAGTCTGTCACTGAGAGGACACAGACAGCTTACGTCTCACTTTAAAGCCTCTAACCAGCTGTTTGAAGCAGAAAAACTCTGTTCTTTAAATGTGCAAAGCAGCAGTGTGTGTGTGTGTGTGTGTCTGTGTGTGTGTCTGTGTGTGTGTGTGTGTCTGTGTGTGTGTGTGTGTGTGTGTGTGTGTGTGTGTCTGTGTGTGTGTCGGATGACATCATGATGTTAACGAGGTGTGTATTCAGTCTTGTGCGCGCTCCGGTTGTGTCCTAATTGAAAACACTGATGGTGATTAGATGCATTAATTTGTCTGACACGGTTTCAGTAACGAGGCTGATTTATGACGCGGCTGCAGTCAGCACACGACCGGCCTTCACACACAGCAGCGGGATGATGGGAAATAACGTCCTGCGAGGTGGACGAGGGAGCTGGAGGGACGAAACGCCGGGAAAGACAAAGAAATATAAAAGAGACGAAGGACAAAACTGATAAAACGAGTCAGACACAAAGGTTCAGGACATGACAGCAGAAAGAAACACACAAAGAAGTTCATTAAAGAAGAAGTGAAACAAAAACTGACGACACTGAAATAAAACACCCGTCCAGAGCTCTCAGTCTGCAAAGAGCTTTTCATTTCAGGGTGCTTCACTGCTGAGGACGAGCCACACTCTGTTACTCTCTGATGGGATTTTCCAATTTGGATTCAATCAGACGGCGATGGAGGCGTCGGCCTGCCTGAGCTCAGAGGTCCGAGGTCAGCGCTGTAAATCCAGCTGTTTACAGCCAGTGAGAGTAAAAGCAGCAGCAGCTGCTCAGCCTGCCGTCACCTCAGCGCAGCGTTACAACTCTCATAAGTCTCATAAGGAGAATAAAGAGAAGACGAGGGAGCGCTGCCTCCATGCACAGTGTCCATGGCAACACTTCCTGCTCGCTGTGAAAGTAGAAATCTGTCTCGATTCATCTCTTTAAAAACGCCGAACATGGCGACTGTCAGCGTTCACGGGAGCCGTTTTAACTCTGAAGGAACCATCAGCCTGTTCTAGGTCAGCCTGCTGCTCTCTGTGTTTTTCCACCCACAGTTCCTCCGTCAGGCCTTTAGAGCAGAAAAGATCCACACCTGCTGCTCAGCAGCCAGGAACAGAGTGTGGCAGCGCTCCGTGCTAACTGACGGGGCTACAGCCAACATGGCGGCTGCTTCCAGCTGAAACTTGCAGGTAAACAAAGAGTTAAAAAGCTGAGAGTCACCTCTGAGGACTTTGTAACACAACGGAAACACAAACAGGCCGATGAGCGCACAGCTGGCTGCACACGGGAGGTCTCACAAGAAAAAAAAATGTCTGTGTGTGTCTGTGTCTGTGTGTGTGTCTGTGTTTGTCTGTTTTTGTTTGTCTGTCTGTGTGTCTGTGTGAGTCTCTGTGTGTGTGTGTGTGTGTGTGTGTGTGTGTGTGTGTCTGTGTGAGTCTCTGTGTGTGTGTGTGTGTGTGTGTGTGTGTGTGTCTGTCTGTGTGTGTCTGTGTGAGTCTCTGTGTGTGTGTGTGTGTGTGTCTGTGTGTCTGTCTGTGTGTCTGTCTGTGTGTGTCTGTGTGAGTCTCTCTGTGTGTGTGTGTGTCTGTGTGTGTTTGTCTGTTTGTGTGTGTCTGTCTGTGTGTGTCTGTGTGAGTCTCTCTGTGTGTGTGTCTGTGTTTGTCTGTTTGTGTGTGTCTGTCTGTGTGTGTCTGTGTGAGTCTCTCTGTGTGTGTGTGTCCCTCCAGTGCTGCTGTAACCTCCAGTCTTACCGGGACACCGGCCCAGGTGTTTGACGTCGATCTGCTCCTGCTTCATGCACGACGCCTCTCGGACCAGGCAGGGGTTGTTGTAGGAGTTCCCATCGGTGGCGCAGACCGGGTTCTCATTGTGGCCGCTGCAGTCGATGTTACATATGCACCTGAGGAGGAGAACGTCAGAGGAACACACAGAACACGAGGACTCGTGACCTTTCTGATCTCATCTGTTACTCACCAAACATCCTCAGAGTCTTCATCACACTCCGCTCCGTATTTACATGTGCTGCACTTGGTGAACTTCTTCCCAACCTCAGAGCCCGAACCCTCGTCGTCTGAAACACAAAAACACAACAAATCAGATTCATGAGCCGACGACAACCAATCAGAACAAAGAGGAAACAACCAGCTGCTGAGGCTCCCTGACAGCTAGCATGTAGCAGCTAGCATGCAGCAGCTAGCATGCAGCAGCTAGCATGTAGCAGCTAGCTAGCATGTGTGTAGAGGACTGTTGTGTCTCTGTGAGGACAATATGAGCATAAAGACACTTTGACTGAAACAAACTGATCAAAGCAGAAAAGTCTTCATGAAGCAACAGACACAGAACTGACAGCACTTCCTGACTGGACTCTGATTGGACAGAACTGACAGCACTTCCTGACTGGACTCTGATTGGACAGAACTGACAGCACTTCCTGACTGGACTCTGATTGGACAGACCTGACAGGATGAACACATCGATGTCCCTTGGAGTCCAAAGAAACGGGCGTGACTTTGGACTCTTTGACCTCAGAAGTTCAGACTTTTCTTCTGAAGGTCACAGTGAGGCTGAGGCCTTGTGCTCTGTGGAACGACCCCATCAGTTTCTGTTATTATTATTTGTGCAGCTCTTTCCAGAACAGCAGCTTGATTTCAATTCCAAAACGACCTCCTGCTGGCATCACGCCGTTCCCGCCGCCGCTTCTGCACGGCTCACATGTTTTTCTATCAGACACAGCTGAGCGTGTGCAGAGACTCCTGAAGCTCGTCGACCGAATGGAGGCAGAGACGGACGCATTTTCATCTTATGATATTATTACTGTCATTACAGGGGATGTGTTTAATACCATCCCACATGACGGCGTCCATTTTCCAGCAGGGAGCGGGCTCTGAGCGGATGAGGCGCTAACATCAAATATCAAAGAGCTGCGGGGATTAATCATGGCTGCCTTTCATCAGGGATCCATGACTCATCAAGGGTCATTCTGTCGGTAACAGAGGAAAAGATCAGAAATTAATCCACAGCCGCAGCTTCAAAGCCCAACTTCAACATCCAACTATGTTCTCTTAAAAAAGGTGAGATCACACACACAGACACACACAGACACACACAGAGACAGGCACAGAGACACAGACACACACACAGACAGACACACACTCACACACACACTCACACACACAGACACACACAGACACACAGAGACAGGCACAGAGACACACACACACACAGACACACACACAGACAGACACACACTCACACACACAGACACACACAGACACACAGAGACAGGCACAGAGACACACACACACACAGACACACACACACACAGACACACACACAGACAGACACACACTCACACACACAGACACACACACAGACACACACACAGACACTCACACACAGACACACAGACAGACACACACTCACACACACAGACACACACTCACACACACAGACACACAGACACACACACAGACACACACACACAGACACACAGACACACACACACACACAGACACAGACAGGCACACACACACAGACACACACACACACACACACAGACACACGCACACAGAGACAGGCACAGAGACACACACACACAGGCACAGACACAGGACACACACACACAGACACACACACACAGACACACACACACAGACACACACACACAGACACACACACACAGAGACACACACACACAGACACAGACACAGGCACACACACAGACATACACAGACACACACACACACAGACACACACACACACAGACACACACAGACACAGACACACACAGACACACACACAGCCTTATTCGGCCTCCAATCAGATGGAGAGATAATGATACTGATTTATTGGTTTGTCCCAGTGGACAGAAACACACAGGCTGCGGAGGACGTCGTTCCTGCAAACGATCGCAGCTCGCCGCTGTAACGATTTGATGTCTGATGACATCACAGTGAGACATGCACGCATCACATCTGCGTCAAACATTTAGCCTGAACTGAAGAAACGCCTCTGATCTGCAGAGGTGTTCACATTAATGTGTCCACCTGCTTTAGACACACAGAGCTGCAACAACAGAGAGAGGTCTCACTCTGAGTGTTCTCCACTTATTGTAAGAAACAACAGAGAGAGCGTGTGTGTGTGTCTGTGTGCCTGTCTGTGTCTGTGTGTGTGTGTGTCACTGTGTGTGTGTGTCTGTGTGTGTGCGTGTCTGTGTGTGTCTCTGTGTGTGTGTGTCTGTGTGTGTGCGTGTCTGTGTGTGTGTGTCTGTGTGTGTGTGTGTGTGTCTGTGTGTGTGCGCGTGTCTGTGTGTGTGCGTGTCTGTGTGTGTCTCTGTGTGTGTGTGTCTGTGTGTGTGCGTGTGTGTGTGTGTGTCTGTGTGTGTGCGTGTCTGTGTGTCCGTGTGTGTGTGTGTCTGTGTGTGTGTGTGTGTGTCTGTGTGTGTGCGTGTCTGTGTGTGTGTGTCCGTGTGTGTGTGTGTCTGTGTGTGTGCGCGTGTCTGTGTGTGTGTGTGTGTGTCTGTGTGTGTGCATGTCTGTCTGTGCCTGTGTGTGCGTGTCTGTGTGTGTCTGTGTGTGTGCGTGTCTGTGTGTGTGTGTGTCTGTGTGTGTGCCTCTGTGTGTGTGCGTGTGCCTCTGTGTGTGTGTCTGTGTGTGTCTGTGTGTGCCTGTGTGTGTGTGTCTGTGTGTGTGCCTGTGTCTGTCTGTGCCTCTGTGTGTGTGTCTGTGTGTGTCTGTGTGTGCCTGTGTGTGTGTGTGTCTGTGTGTGTCTGTGCCTGTGTGTGTGCCTGTGTGTGTCTGTGCCTGTGTGTGTGCCTGTGTGTGTGCCTGTGTGTGTCTGCCTGCCGGCTGACAGATCGGCCTGCTGCGTGTGGATGTATTGAACATGGAGAGCTCAGCTGGGCTCAGAGGCTGCCGATCGATCGGCGAGGATCTGCAGCAGAGAGGCTTCTTTGTTTCTGTTGGACTCTGCTGACAGCAGGACGGTGCTGCTTCAAACTGACTCCACCCTCACACACACACACACACCTAACAACACCACCAACCAAATGCCATCCATGTTATAACCTACATACATGTGTGTCCTCTGTCGGCTGCATGTCTCATAGTTCAAACCCTGAGCTCATCTCATGTTTACCTTCCAGTAAATTCAAAAACATTCTGCAACGACCATAAGAGAACAAAATGTATGAGCTCCTTCCACAAGAGTCCAGTACAAGACGTTAGCATGATCTGTTAGCAGCTTTCATACAAATACTAAATGAAGCCAGAGGAATAAGACAGACACACACACAGACACACACAGACACACACACACACACACACACAGACACACACACACACACACACACACACACACACACACACAGAGGCTGGACAAGGCTAATTAGCTGTGGCCTGAAAAGGTTGAAGGATCAGCCTGACGGCGCCGCTGCATCACGTCCAGGCTCGTCCTGTTGAATCTGTCCGTGCAGCTTCGGATGAAAAGACGGATGTGGGGCTGTTCATGTGGGGCAGGAGAAGCTGAAAGATGCTGAAAGACTAAAACATCACAGACCTAAGACGGTGTCATGTTCCCGTCATCACAGCAGCAGGAACAAACAGCATCGCTCTACATGTGCTTATCCTTCCCTTAAAGTCTCAGCTGCTAACCGCAGATCCCATCTGACTGTATTTTCACCTAAAAATCTATATATCAAGTATATATGTAGAAAATGTGATGATATTCATCTATTTTTGTTGATTTCATCACATTGATGACTTTGATGATGTTTTATTGTTTAAGGACATTTTCAGACGTTGCATGAATCTATCTTTTCTCTGCATCATCCCCACAGCTCCTGGAGCTTGTTTCTTGGTCGTTCTAGTCTGTCAGTGTTTAATTAAACGGTTAATGTGGATCATTTGTGAGGAAACAAAAACCTCATCAGGATGCAAATGAAGACATGAACCCATGATGTCTCACAGGTTGATGTGTGACAGGTGTAGGTGAAGACAAACAGTTTTAATAATTCATCTTGGAGCGTGCGGCCTGCAGGGGGCACCAGCTCCCTGACTCCACCCACATGCAGATGGTGGAGGTGTCTCCTCCAAGCGGCAACCTTCGGGGCTCAAAGTGGAAGCCCATGCGGAAGTGTCAAAACTTGTAATTCACGCTGCAACAGCTGGGGGTTGGCTCCAAAAGCGAGTAATTTCCCATAGACTCCCATGTTAAAATGGCCGACTTCACAGCAGAAAAGAACATGTTTACAGCCTGGTACAAAAAAACCACTCTGGTCTCAGATGATAGGTTCTCTTCTAGTGTCAGTTGTACGGGGGTGAATTTTTTTACAACTGACTCGTTTCAATTGTATTCGGACTTAAAATTATGCCTAATTATGGGCGTTGCCGCTTGAGTGACAGACAGTTGACGTATCACAGCGTGAGTTTCCTGCTTCCACGATCGCCCGCCCCCCTAAACCCCGCTCGTGCTCCCCCTCTTTGTCCATATTCGGAATTTTAGTTGACGTGACGCTGCCAACATGGCGGCGATCATCACGTCCCGGAACCTCCCACTGAGACTCAAAACGGCTCTTCAGAAACAAACGGGTGACGTCACGGAAGCTCTGTCCATAGTTTTTACTGTCAATGGTCTCCTCTGATTAACCATCACCCCCCCCCCCCCCCACCCCCCAGCAGCCAAGTTAAACCACAGCCGCTGCTCACAAAATGTCTCCAATGTTTCTGGAGACAAGAAGGACAGAAAGTATCAGCGAGCTCCTCAGAGCCCTCATCAGAGCAGCTCATACTCAGGGGTGTGTGTGTGTGTGTGCGTGCGTGTGTCTGTGTGTGTGCATGTGTGTCTGTGTGTGTGTGTGTGTGTGTGTGTGTGTGTGTGCGTGTGTGTCTGTGTGTGTGTGTGTGTGCGTGTGTGTGTGTGTGTGTGTGTGTGTGTGTGTGTGTGTGTGTCTGTGTGTGTGTGTGCGTGCGTGTGTGTGTGTGTGTGTGTGTGACTTTCACTCACTGCAGGAAATAAAATCTTTAAACAGGGCAAACTGACTCACCGTCTCCGTCTCCTGAACCAGAACCAGGATCTGTGAAGACAGAAAGACACACGTCAGCCAGCTCTGCCTCCATCACAGGTGGAGCACTACTGTAAATCCAGGGCTGCACCAGGTGCATGTGTGACACTGTTTTGTGTCTGAGGTTCCCCTGACAGCAGCAGGTGTTTCGATTTGATAACTTTCAGATCAGATGATATCTCATTTCTTTTCTTAGAGTTTTACAGATATTCAGAGTCCGACCGTCAGAGAGAGTCCAGCGGACACTCAGCAGGTCGGTTCTGTTCTTCCAGGCTCTCAGCTCCACCCTTGCCTCCATGTTTGATGCGTCTTGTTGTCGTGACACTTTCAGATGCTCTGAATCATCATGCTGCTTCTGAGTCATGTGGTGCAGAGTCCAAACATCCTTCACTGTGTGCTTCAGTCTGAAACCACAGCGCCCCCTTCAGGACAAAGCCATCATAGAACAGCCTTCCTGTCTCCTGCTGTCACTCCTGTGCTGCAGAGCATCCAGGGCCTGGCTGGCTCAGAGCTGCGACTCCATCAGGAAATGGACTGACAGGAGGAGAGTTGGCACGGCGGCCTTGAATTAAGAAATGAACGCTGAGTTTGGAGTTCCTGGCACGCCGCCGCTGCCGCCTCTGCCACCGCCGCTGCTGCACTGAGAAATGCACACCGGCTGCTGCGTTCAATTAAATTTCACCTTTAGCTGCCGCACTTCTTTACAAAGTCATGATGAGACTGTTTGATGGCAGAAATGGAGGCTGTGAGCAGATCCTCATGGTTCGGTCAGCGTGCTGTTGACTAACCTTCAGTTTGGTTGGAGGAAGGATTTTTAAAGGTCCTGGGTGTTGGAGAGAAAGGAGCGTTCATCTTCTCAGAGTGACGCACAGTCTGAGTCTGAAACTCAGAGTTTGTGTTGCAGCTGAAGAATCCAGCGAATGCAGCGCCAATAAAATCCAGTGAGGAAATCAAAGATGGCCGACCCTGTGGTTAATGAAGCTGTCACTGCAGCGCCCCGCTTCCTCTGCTACTCACATCTACACTCAAACCCCCCTGAAGACTGAAGCAGTGAGCCACAGAAATAAGAAAATAAAATTCAAACTGCATCACAGAGGACGAGGAGACCCAGGTCCACGTCCAGCTCCCTGTGCACCTCACAGGACAAAACAAGGACACAGCTCATCATGTCGTCAAACAGTGACAATGAGCAGATGGAGATGAGTTCATCCAGTGTGACCTTGAAAAACAATCTGACGAGAGAGGACGACAAAACATCACATCTCATTCATCCTCTGAGGACGTGTGTGTGTGCGTGTGCTCAGGTCGGACAGACTCTCTGAGTGTGGGTCATGTGACTGCTGCTCACATGTGATCCATCATGGCGTCCTGCTGGCTGCTGTTTGTTGTCTTTTTTGCACCGAACTTCCTCTTTCAGAGACATTTCTTTCTTCTGTTCAGGTGTGAGGCTCCGCTCTGAACTCAGAGGCAAACAAAAGCCAAACCTCTGCAGATGGAGAGGTGAATATTGATTTATTGATTCATTACAGGAAGTGAGAAGCGTGCCTGCAGCAGCACTGGGCTGTGAGGTGACCATGGATGAGTGTCCCCGGCCTGCAGCAGAGTGCTCTTCACTTGAAAATGAACTAAAACCAGTAATATGTATGTCGCTGCCAACATCAGCGCTGCTGTGAGAGCCTCAGCTGCCTGTTCTGACCCATCATCCTGTTCTGACCCAGCTGTGTGTGGACTCTCTGTGACCGACCGAGTCAAACATCAGGAGGTTAACAGAGCTCTAACTGCGGCCTGGTGCGGGGCTTCGTCTCTGAGCTCCCGCTGAGGACTCCCGGACTGCTCACTTCAGAAACGCTGCTGCATTTCCTCCTCCCGCTCAGCCGAGTGTTCGCGCCATCGCCTTGGCTCACAGCCGCCAAACGCTCCAATTACAGGAAGCATAAATCTCCGGGAGAGGAAATTGCAGGAGGACAGGGGAGAGGCGAGGGAGGCGGGGGAGGCGGAGGGCATGTAGCGGCACCGGATCCCCGGTGTAACGGGTAATAAGAGCCAAGCGCCAGGCGGTGCCTCCTGGGAAATCAGGCCACTGCCCCTGCAGATGGAGTTGACCGCCAACACCAGCAGCGCCGCCGCCGAGGTGTTACTGCAACTTCCTTAGACTCATTTCTCAAGATCTGAGAACAGAAAGCCCGACCGACAGGACAGCAGAGAGCCTGCAGGCTGGTCGGTCAGCCTGTGAGCATAGATCTACACATCAGCTCCTCACATGCTGCTAACACACACACACTCCTCTACACACATGCTAAGTGCTACATGCTAGCTACCATCAGAGCATCAGCCTCACAGTAATCATGGTAATGTGGCATTAATGTTCTGCTGCAGTGAACTCCATCTGTGTGGCTCCTTAAAGCTGCTCTGAACTTCAGTAATCAGGTTATTGTTGGCTTTATGCAGTAATCTGATTACTTAAACATCTTAACAGGATCAGACCTGAAAGACTGCAGCGGTGCAGTGTGTGTCGAAGAATCCATGAAGGTTTATCAGCAGCCAGCAGGACGCCATGATGGAGTCACATGACCCACACTCAGAGAGTCTCTGTCTGAACACCTGAGTGAACACTGACTGCTCTCTGACTGCAGACAGGATGGAGCTGACCAATCAGAGCACACGGACTGATCATGTGACAGCAGCAGGAGCAGCTGTATAGGTACACGTGTGATGTTTGCGGCTGATTAACGGCGGCTCTTCCTGCTGGTTTATGAAGCGTCAGGCTGTTTATGAGTCCCTGTGTCGATGGGCCGCTGTGTCAGGTCTCTGCGGCCCCTCCTGAAAGCCCCGGGGGGCCCTCTGAGGGGACCGCGGACCCTGGTTTCAGCACCAGTCGGCTTTGGGAGGATTTTAATGACTTTCATCCACGGCTCCTAATTAAAATTGATCTGCGGTTGATTAACTGGCTCGCTCTGTGAAATCAATCTGAATGATGACGTTGTGCAGAGTTCAGAGGAAAAATCCAGGACGAGCGCTCAGCGCCCGATGTTTAATTTAATATGTTAATGACAGCGAAGTTAAATGGCGTGAAGAGGCAGCGGCAGAGCCGGCTGAGAGGCTGTGATTTAAGATATTAGTGAGGCACTTAGAGGCACATTCTGAGGAGCAGGTTAACGATCACTGTCGGTTCTGAACGTCTCCTGAAGCACTGTCAGGATGTTCAGAGAGTTTGGGCTCTGCCTGTCCCATGATGCTTTGTATGGTGTAAACAGACAGCATTTTAATTCAGTTATCACTGCTAGCTTTGTGGCTACATGCTAAGCTCACGTGACATTTTGTGCAAACAGTCAGAAGAGCCAACGCTGCAGGTCCTCCAGGGTCCACTAGAGGGCGGCGCCAACTCTGAGTCAATCCACATGAACCTTCATGTTTACAGCTCCGCCTCTTTGCCCATATTTGGAATTCATCAGGAGCTGAAATTTAAATATTATGATCGACAGTGAGGTCTGACCTCATGACTCTCTGCCTGTCATTTAAAAAATCCAACATGGCTGATGAAGATGAGGCCGCGGCTGAGTTATTCCCTCAGACTGCCTCACACTCATCGCTCACAATCAATAACTGAACCATTATAATTCACTTTTCTGATGAACCCTCACTCTCAGTCAATAAATCAATCAGTCCGTCCCGTGGCGAGGACGCCCTGTTTCCTGGCGGACTCACCGGTGGAGCAGGGCCCGTCGGACACCCGGGAGATGAGCCTCTGCTGTTTGCAGGACGCCTGTCGCCTGTAGCACTCGTTCTGGTAGGTGTCGCCGTTGGAGCCGCACACCGGGATGTAGTTTTTGTGGCACTGCAAATCAAACACAATCAAATGTTAATTAAGTTTCAAAGTGACCGCTGACACAGCCCAGCAGCTGTAAAGCTGTCCGATGCCTTTACAGACTCAGATTACAGATTACAGGCAGCAAGATGGATTATTAAATATGCTAATATGTAAACTTATTTTATTGGTAGTTTGTTTTATAATGTATATAGGCTTTTATCTTATCTTACAATAACATCCAATCAAACCCGCTTCATTTCTTCTTTGTTGGTACGTCCTATTGTTTTTAGCTCTCTAGCTAGCCTCGTCTTTACATACACAAGAAGCACCACACACACATACAGGCAATAAAAAATGATCAACATGTGAATTTCTTCCACGTAACACCTCTCACCCGCTGATTAGATGACAAGCTGCCAGTCATCAATAATCATTATTGGATGCTAGCGGTTTAGCCGACACAGTGTTCCAGTCATTCTGCATGAAGCAGCTGGACTCTGCTGTCAGATACAGGCTGCAGCTGCCAAGGACACACATCAGCGTCACTGATCCATATTCTATTAACTCACAGCCATCAATCATTGAGCGGGAACCCCCGCAGGGCTGACCCACACCACCTCCGACACACACCGCACAACAGCTCCGCTTCACGTCTGACAGGACGACAAGCCGAGAGCCGCTAAAGACGGGGCGACGGGACGGAGGAAGGAGCTCAGAGGGACGCTCAGGGCGGACCATGTGACCTACGTCAGCGAGGTGGAGCTCCGTCAAGCTCCATCCGGCACACGTGATCAGAGCAGGCTGATCAGGGCGTGTTCACACGGTGGAGCTGATGGTGTAGTCATGTGACCATGCTGTAGTTAGCTTAGCATTAGCTTTTAGCTTCTGCTGATCATATTGAGGCTTCAAGCATCATAAAGTGGAGTTCATCAGTGAAGATGGTCCTGCTGAGCTCCACCTGAGAGGATCAATAACTTTATTGATTTACTGCATCAATACAAAAGACAATGGAGGACTCCTATTGGCTGATTGAGATGCTGACTTCCTGGCTGGACTACAGAACAAATGATCACCGCTGCATTAGTTGAAAGGCTTCTGACATATCTGTTGTGTGTGTGGTCTCCAGCAGCTCCTGATCGTCACGCCGTCTTCACATCATTTCACACATTACTGAACATATTAGCTGCAGCTGCTTGGTTTGGTTTAATTATTTCACACATCAACACAACAATCCTCTGCAGACATGCTAACTGCTACAACATAAGGTGGAGCTGACAGTCGCTGAGGAGAACAGCTGATTGACCGCAGAGAAAGACCTGGATCTCCACTAACCTGGAACTGGCAGACACATTTGAGCTGAGCGCCGTCGTCTCTGCAGACGCCTCCGAAGCGGCAGGTGGAGTCATCGCAGACCCTCAGGTCGCTCTTCTTCTCCGACAGATCTGAGACACAAACAAAGGCGCAGGGTTAAACACAGACGGATCAATAACGTGATTCAGTCTTACAGCGGCGAGTCCTGGCGCTCTGATTATGCTGAACAAAGCCGGACAGGTTAATGAGACAGCAGCTGAGGGCGGCGAACACCCCGAGGCTGCGTTCAGAATCCGCTGCAGCCTTCACAGTGGCGGGACTTCCTTCCTTTCATTGGAACTTGAATCATGAGCAGCACAGCTCTGTGGCATCAACAAATTCAAGCTGAAGATGCTTTGTTGTAATAATAATAATAAGACACGCCCACAGATGACATCATCACGGTGTGTACTTCCTGATTCGTCACATTTCAAACATGTCTTTAAAGGATTCTCCAGGCGGATCCTGAATGTTCATCATCTCGTTTCCTCACACACACACGCTCATGTCTGATAATAACAGGCCACCAGGAGCTGACTGACGTTCCTTGAGGTTCCTGCTCTGAGCAGCCGGTCATGCTCTGTAATTACAGTTTGCAGACTTCTAAAAATGGCCGCCGCTGGCCTCAACAACCACTGACCACAAAGCCCATGAAGCTCAGAGTGGGAGGAATGTGAAGCTCTGTCTGAGTAACCTTCAGAAGGTGGAACAGACTGGGAGGACAACGTTCAGATGAAGGACTGAGCTCATTGCAGTTTGTTTCCAGACTCGATCGACCTTCCAGCTCCGCTCGGGGTTCTGTTCAGACTCTATTCCCTTTCAACAGCTTCAAAGGAAGAAGCAGCAGAACAAACACGGAGCAGGATGATCAAACATACAGCGATGCTGAAGGCATGACCGGGCGTGAAGACGCTGCTCCGTCAGTCGCACCAGGCGGATCAGGGACACCAGGCGGATCGGAGACACCAGGCGGATCAGAGACACCAGGCAGATCAGGGACACTGTGTCTGTGGGGCAGCAGTCTGAGGGTGAGGGACATCAACAGACTCCACACAACCATCAGGAAGGCGGCCATGTTGTCGGAGAGGACCTGGACTCTCTGACAGAGGTGTGTGAGAGTACGTGGTCCAAAATAAAGACTACTGGACTGTCCCCCTCACCCCCTCCACACTGAGCTGACCAGCTACAGGAGACTCCGACTCCTGAGAGACACAGGAAGTCATGTCTGATCAATAAGAACACACCGACTGATCATGTGACAGGAAGTGAAATTATGATGCAGGAGGGAAGCCGCATGTGGACCTGGTCTGACTGCAGCCTGTCTGTGGCCTCAGCGCTGACACCAGATGAAGTATTGACATCTGTCTCCTGGAGTCAGCGCCTCCTCCACACCTCCTCCACCTTCTCCTCCTCCACACCTCCTCCACCTCCGCCACACCTCCTCCTCGGGGGGGGGGGTTAGATAACGAGCTGGAGGAGGAGGCAGGGTGGCCATGACGACCGGGCCGGACTCTGAGGATTTAAGAGGCGGATGTTCCTCTGGGCGGAGGCTGCTGCCACGCTCCGTCAGCTCCGTTAGTTCTGCTCTGATCCGAAGCAGCGAGTTATAAGCATCTGAAATCCCTGTTTCTGCTGTAAAATGTATGAACCTGAACGCAACACAGAAATATATCACTGCTCAGATAACACAGCGTGGACACACACTCACACACACACAGACACACACTGCTTATGGATGCAGCAGGGTGCCTTCATTTGCATCCGTGTTTGTCACCAAGCTTGAAGTCCTCAGGTTCGACATAATCCCAAATTATCTGCATATTAAAACCTGCAAAGAAGAAGCACACACACAGACACACACACACATAGACACACACAGACACACACAGACACACACAAAGACCAGACCGGTACCTGACACCATCTGAGGATTTCATGCTGCAGCACACAGACACACACAGAGACACACACACACACACACAGACATACACACACAGAGACACACACACACACACACAGACATACACACACAGACACACACACACACAGACACAGACACACACAGACACACACAGAGACACACACACACACACAGACACACACACACACACACAGACACACACACACACACAGACACACACACAGACACACACACACACACAGACACACACACACACACACACACACACACATGCTGATATCTTCAGCGAGGTTTTCATTTCATAGAGAAGTGAAACCTGCTCAAGGACTGCTGTGGCGTATTGATTTAGTTTTCTAAAAGCGGAGAACTTATCCTCAGCGGAGCCGTGAAACAGGAGAGGGAGGCAGCGTGACATTCATGTAAAATACCAACATCACTGAGGCATGATGGGACCTCGTCACGGAGCGGCTGAATAACTCGAACGGCTCCTGAAACTTGATGTTTGAAACATCTCAGATCGTTCCTTAAGAAGGAAAAAAGGAAACATCTGCCTCCAGCTGTCAGGAGCGTCCACACCTGCTGATCAGCAGGAAGAACGACAAATCAATGCCAACCAATCAATAATCCAGGCTGATCACATGTGAGCTGAAACTTCGGCCCGTGTAGATTTATTTATGTGGATCAGAGTCGATAAAAAAGCTCTGAAACCTGAAGGATGCTGCCGCATTGCCATGGCAACCTGCGGCGAGGTAAACAGCACGGAGACGCTGTGATTGAACCGACGCGCCCTGAATGATTCAGCAGACGGATCGATGGAGAGTCTGTCTGTCCGTCAGGCTGACGGTCACTCTGCACGCAGCACATCAATGATCCACACAGGAGTCCGTTTAAAAAACATATTGATCAGGACGTAGGAGACAGAACCACACATTCTATTGATAAAGACGGACTCAGTGATCACACACGATGTTAAAAAGTTAACTGAGGAAACTCTGTGTTCTGCTGTTAGCTTACATCCTGTTGTTGTTTCCATGGAAACCTCCTGTATTCTTTCTTTTAATCCTCTTCAACATAAATCAACATAAACCTGATCATAAAACCTTCACATGTTCAACGTTTAGTTTATTCTAAAACTTTAGAGACTGTGGTTTAATAAATGTTATTTGAATCATTTCTATAATAAAATCATTTTTAATGATTTCTGTAATGTCAACATCATCTTTAAGAAAGGTTAATAATCCTTCAAACAAAGATCAATCACAGAACTGTCTGAATAAAAAGCAGGAAACCTGGAAGACTGTTTGGACCTGCTGGCTAATTAGCTGCCAGCCTTCCTCCTCCTCCTCCTCCTCCTCTGTAACTGTCAGTAATTTGTCCACTTTGGTGTTTGTACTTCCTGGAAGTGGAAGCTGCGGCTGGCCCGGAGGGCGGCGCTCGCTCGGCTCCGTCGGGCTGCTGCAGACTAATCTTCACCTGTGAAGCAGCGAGTGCGGCGCAGAGATAACAGCTTTGATGTTTAATTCATGTCCAACAGATCCCAGCCACACAAAGACGGCAGCGCAGGAAGTAATTGACCTCCAGGGAAGTCTCTCCAACCTGGCGGGTCACACGGGCCTGAGGGCGGTTTGATGTGTCACTAACAAGAAACGACTCCTCAGAGTTTCAGGTTTTTACATAAACGACGGAGGTCAGAAGTGACATTGTTCTTCTAACTCCTGTCAGGAGCCACGTGCAGCGAGGAGGTGACACCCTGCATTATCTTTGTTATTGTCTGTGCCACAGGAACTACCTGGCCTGTTTAGGGCGGCCCATGCAGCCACATGGTTCCTCAGCAGGAACCTCCTCACTGCTTTCTCTTTCAGGGATGTTTTCCGAGGACAATAAATGTCTCATTGTTCTGTTTGACGTGAAGTTAAACACCCAGAAACAGACAGAAGGTCCAAAGCTCCTGCTGCTAAACACACCTCACAGGAACCCTAACAGAGGCCCTGCAGGGTGGGTTCCTGTGGTCTGACCGTGCACAAAGGTCCACAGGTTCCTGTGGTTACAGAAGGACAGCAACGGACCTGAAGAAACATGTCTCCCTCAAAAAGCAGCCTGAAAGTTCCTGCTTTCTGAACATGTGCAAAGGTCCCGAAGGCAGCTTCTGATGCCTGAAAAAGCCCCTTCAAGGGAGGTTCCTGCCTGTGCAGGTGTCTCCAAAGCTCCACAGGCACCCTGACAGATGTCCCGTGGTTCCTTCTTTCTAAACATGCAAACGAAGTCTGACTCCTGCAGTGAGAAAACACCAACTCCTACAGTAGTCCTGTGCTGAGCCTGTCACCTGACCTCCTTCAAATCATCATGGTAACCTGCAGCGGAGTGAAACAGCTGCTGAGGTGTGACGGACCTCAGACCGAGGCGTTAAACGAGCCCGCCGGACCGACTTATTATCCAGCCCAGTGCGCCGCTGGAATAAAACTCAATAAAATGTGCTTTATTTATTCTGCTGCACACACACACGGACACACACTCACGCGCACGCTGGCAGCCTCACCTGCCGTCTGTCTGCAGAGGGAGCAGGCCGAGCTGCCGCTTCCTGTCACATGAAGACGCTTTAATGACTGAAACCTGCTCCTGCATGAAGCTCATATCGGAGCAAACATTTCATTCATAAAGCAGCGGTGACAGAATTATTCAGACGCGTCTATTCACTTTGATTTAAGACATTTTCCAAAAAAGCCATTTAATACTTTCAGAGGTTGGTTTTAAAGGCTGCACTCAGAATAAGTGCGGAGGGGAATAAAGAGGGACGCCGCTGATTCACTGCTCTCAATATTTCTGTTGTTACTGTTAATGGAAAAGCTATTTGCAGATGTGGAGCGTTTTCAGCTGTAGATCTGCCTGTTTCGCTGCCTTACATCACACGGGCTCACTTTATGTGCAGTAAAAGCTGCAGGACGGTGAGCACAGTTCAGCCAATCTGACTCGACCTCTCACAGAGCCGAGCGGCGGGACCTGCAGGCGGAAGCAGCCGGGGATCAGCCCCACATTTGGCTCAGAGACGGAGGTTTTAAAGCTCTTTTTCTGGCCGCAGAGCGACGGAACTTCTGAGCACATTATATCAGCTTATTTTTCCATAAAGGTGGAGACAGCTTAGAGCAGAGGAAGATTCAGCACGAAGCAGTGCTGCTGCTGAAGAAACAGCTTCTATATGAAGGAGTCTGTGTGTGTGTGTCTGTGTGTGTGTGTGTGTGTGTGTGTGTGTGTGTCTGTGTGAGGTTGATTTCCTGCATGCACAGAGCTCCACACACTGAACGACATCCATTCAGAAGGTTCCTTCTTTCTAAACCTGTGACAGTATCCAGGATTCCTGCAGTTGAAAAAGCACCTCTACCCCTCAAAGACCCAGGAGTCCCCTGCTGATTGTGCACAAAGGTCCAGGACAGGCCGCACAGGAAGTGCCTGCTTCCCAGATGTGCACAAAGTCCAGAATCCTCTCCCTGATCTCTACATCCTATAAACCAGTGAGTCTGTGTGTGATGTGGATCTGCTCCTCAACAACAACGACCTCTCCTCACAGACCGGCTGGATCCAGCCCGCCTCCCCTCCCCCACGCTCTCAGACCGCAGCGTTCACCGAACGACCACAAAAGAGGCCGAGGTCGGTGGGCAGGAAGACCTGCGGGCGCTCTTTCATTTTGTGTGTCAGCCTTTGTCCGTCGGCCTTCAGATGCTTTCAAACCGGACTGACAGCGAGCTGTCGGGGGGGAGAGCACCGCGTGAGGAGGCGGTGATGTAGGAGCTGTCGGGCTGTTGGCGGTTATCACGTCTGAGGACTGAAACTTCCTGCTTCTCCTCACATCCTGGAACAGGACAGGTGCACCGGGACTACTTTCTGCGGCGGATGAATCTGTGTCTTCGGCAGCCTCCTCCAGATGTTTCCATCCAGGGGCTGCAGCTGCATCCAGCTCACCCTCCCTCCCCTTCCTCACCTCGCTGTGAATCAGCCTCTCCAGCTCCCTCCTCCCCCACAAACCACTGCGTAATTTGCATAATTACAGCACCATAAATTCATACAGTATAATTTGTCTCAATACGAGGATGGATGCTGAATTAACACTGCAGCTCGCAGGGTTTGTGTGTGTGTGTTGTTGTGGGTGTGTGTGTGTGTTGCTGTAGGTGTGGGTGTGGGTGTGTGTGGGTGTGTTGTTGTGGGTGTGTGTGTTGTTGTGGGTGTGGGTGTGTGTGTGTTGTTGTGGGTGTGTGGGTGTTGCTGTAGGTGTGGGTGTGGGTGTGTGTGGGTGTGTTGTTGTGGGTGTGGGTGTGTGGGTGTTGCTGTGTGGGTGTGTGCAGGTGTGTTGTAAAGAGCCACTTCATCCAGAAATCCCATGAAGCTTCATTAAATGTCCATCAGTGTTTCACACTGTGTTACGAGCAGTGTTCAGTTAGGGTCTTACTGCACGAACTGTAAATAATCAGGAGACCTTTGTGTGGTTTCTCTCACTGCCAGAAGGGGGAGACAAACATCCTGCACCGAACCTTTAAAGCAGAACATCAGCGTCTCTTTTTATGATCTCATAAATCTGCAAATTTAACGTCAGCTTTGTTCTTATAAAAACAGTGAGTGTGATGATGTTAGCACGCTAATGTTAGCCGCTCCGCACAAATCTGCTGAAATACATCAGGAAGTGAACACAACATGTGCGTTTTGCCTGCAGTATAAATAGTTGTGCTGTGCTGTGTTGTGTTGTGCTGTGTCGTGCTGTGTTGTGTTTGTGTTGTGTTTGTGCTGTGTCGTGCTGTGTTGTGTTGTGTTTGTGTTGTGTTTGTGCTGTGTTGTGTTTGTGTTGTGTTTGTGTTGTGTTGTGTTGTGCTGTGTTTGTGTTGTGTTGTGCTGTGTTGTGTTTGTGCTGTGTTGTGTTTGTGTTGTGTCGTGCTGTGTTGTGTTGTGTTTGTGTTGTGTTTGTGCTGTGTTGTGTTTGTGTTGTGTTTGTGTTGTGTCGTGTTTGTGTGTTGTGTTTTGTTGTTTGTGTTGTGTTGTGTCGTGTTGTGTTGTGTTTGTTTTGTGTTTGTGCTGTGTCGTGCTGTGTTGTGTCGTGCTGTGCTGTGCTGTGTTTGTGTTGTGTTTGTTTTGTATTTGTGCTGTGTCGTGTTTGTGTTGTGTTTTGTTGTGTTTGTGTTGTGTTTGTGTCGTGCTGTGTTGTGTTGTGTTTGTGTTGTGTTTGTGTTGTGTTGTGTCGTGTGTTGTGTGTTGTGTTTTGTTGTTTGTGTTGTGTTGTGTTGTGTTTGTGTTGTGTTTGTGCTGTGTTGTGTCGTGCTGTGTTGTGTTTGTTTTGTGTTTGTGCTGTGTTGTGTTGTGCTGTGTTTGTGTTGTGTTTGTTTTGTGTTTGTGCTGTGTCGTGCTGTGTTGTGTCGTGCTGTGTTGTGTTGTGTTTGTGTTGTGTTGTGCTGTGTTGTGTTTGTGTTGCAGTGGACAGCTCTTCACACTCACAGCTTTTGTCCTGCTCACACTCTGTTGTCGGCCTCCCTGCATGTTGGGACTGCTCATGAGCCCGGTGGACGCCGCTGTCAGGGCGCCGCGAGCTCACAACCGAACTCTGTGGCTGCTGACGGCTGAACAAAGCCTCATTCAGCCTCCGGGCAGGAAGCAAACATTCAGAGAGCTTCATTATAGAAGTGTTTGTCTCCATGTGACACGACAGACGGCTCGTCTTTGGTCTCCTGCATTTGCATTTTCAATCTCAGGGTGTTTTAATTCTGCAGGTTTCCCTTTTTACAGCCCATCTGTCTCTGACCTCATCCTCTCCCAACCAATCACACCAGTCGCTGCGTGAACGCCGCGGCAGACATGGAACGTCTCTCACTCTGGTGTCGATTCAGAGGCGGCGTCACACGTCTGAGAGGCATCAGCCTGTCTGCTCCGGAAGACAAAAGCTGCGAGACGCTGTGGACAGGAAGTGTCTCAGCGAGGATTCACTGCGATACACAGGAGGCGGAGCTCTGAGAAAACACCTGACAGCGCTCCATCACACACCACACACAGACACACAACACTAGGTAAAGACCAGCTGACATCAGTCTGCCTCTGAACATCCACAGTTTCTGACAGAGACGGCGTCACGCCATCATGCAGCCGTCTGAACGGCGGGGGTTCGGACTTCCTGTGAGGAACGGGGCGGTCGCACACAAACCCACATCACAACCACGTGAGAACATGCAAAGCAACAAATCCTGCAGCTAGCTTCCACGTGTAGGTAAAGATCTTTGTTCTCCCTTCTGCACCATGTTCAAACCTTTCAGGAGACTCTGCACTTCTTCACATGGCCACAGGAGGGCGCATGGCTGCATGCTCTTAGTGAGAATCGGCGACCTTTACCCCAGGCCACAGGAGGAACGGCAGCATGATGATGAGGTGAACTGTCCCTTTAAGGGAAACAAACAGGAGCTGCATGTCTTCATCAGCTTCACCATCATCTTCATCACGGACCAGATTTATGTGTGTGGTACTTTTACAGCCTCAGCAGCTCCTCCCCCCTCGCCGCACTGAATGGACTCACCCAGAGTAAGTGAGGCGAGACTAATCAGGTCCCATTCCAATTCTGGGCACAGCGGAGGACACCAGACCCCGGTCCCCGAGCGCAAACAGCAAACCAGCAGGTGATCTGCACTGGATGCATTTTAATTGGTGCACAAAGAGAGAGCAGTCTGTGAGTGTGAGTGTGTGTCTGTGTGTCTCTCTGTCTATATGTGTGTGTGTGTGTGAATATTGCCGTCTCTGAGGTAACAGGAGCCTGCAGACGCTGCAGGCTTTTTGTACATAAGAGAAGCTAACGGCGACTAATGGCTTCACAGCAGTGACAAAGGCCGAGGACACACACACACACACACACACACACACACACACCATGTTGATGTATGACGGCTGCAGAATTGAACACACAGCAGCACTGAATTATGAATCACCTCTGGCACGGAAATATTGGTCCAATCAATTCCTGCAGAATAAATAAAGGGATGAAGCAGCTCCTCCTCATCCTGCAGCTAATAACCACAGACCTGAGCGTTGAGTCAGTGAGGAGGAAGAACGTGTCCCATACGAAGAGGAAGAGGAGGAGGAAGAGGCCTCATCATGAATAAATATGTTAGTGATGCTTTAGGTCTGATTGGAACATTCAAACCAGCAACTCATGATAAAAAGAGCACAGGCTCCTCAAACGGGAACATGAATAAATTAGAATATATTCATGTGTCCATCAAGTTAATTAACCTTTTATGATACAAATGAGTTTGATGACTTTGGAGGCGGAGCATAAACGAAAAACACAAAAACCAGTCCCGTGAAAACTGACATGAATGCAAACGCTCTTGAAGCTGCATTCTGATGAATGTTTTAGCAAAGACCTTTAATTTTAAATAGATTTGAACATTTAAAAGAATTTTAATGGTTTTCTGAGGATTAAGGAGAGAAAATCATGAAAACCGGCCGAAGCTGCTGCTGCTGCTGCCTGCGAAGCGTCATTTATAATTAAAACTCAGCCAGACGTGCTTTTCTTTTTATTTACCGCATGAAACCAGAACACGTCTGCTCAGGATCCATTGTTCTCTGCCTCTGTTTGTCAGGCTGCTCACACTGATGTCTCATTTCCAAGCAGCCGCCATCAGACTCAGTTTAAAGCCTGAAAAGACACAAAGTGTCGTTCTGAGGCTGGTTTGTGAGGACGGAGACGAGGCTGCGGCGGAGGCGGCGTGCCGAGCGCGGCCTGAAACACAAAGCAGACCTCTAACCAAGACACAACGCCGAACACGGGGGGCTGCCGAGGCGACTGGCGTCTGCTGTTGCCATGGTGATCCTCACAATGCCGAGGATGTGGAGTGTGAATAAATGATGTGTGCAGCTCTGCAGAGGCGTTCAGCCTCTTTGCTGCAGCTTGAGCAGGCTTGAGCTGAGCAGGGAGCCGCCATGTTGGTGTTGTAAGCGACAGAAGTTGAAGTGAGCCGACCTCTGACCCCTGAGATGACAGTGAAGGTGGTGATAAAAGAAACGGCCCACAGGAAGCGAGGTGTCACGTTTCCAGCAGCAGAATCCGCCTGACAATGATCAGAGCTAATGAGCGCCGGATCAAAGAGGCAGATGAAGGAGGCGTCCACGTCTGCGGCCAGACGCCGTTAAGATTTACGTGTCGGAGCGAACTCGATCTGAGCTGAGCCCCGTTTGAAGTGCAGACATCAGTGGCTGATGCTGTGGGCGGGGCCACGTCAGTGAGCCGCACGCTGCCGGCTCCGCGGGAGCACCTCCAGGCTACGACACACCTGAGCAGCTGCAGGAGGAGCTGACTGAGAGCCGCCGCGGCGCCCAACACACACGGGCTGATGGATGATGGACGCTTCAGGCTTTCAGGTTTCAAACACACCACCTGACGGAGTTTTATTCTGCACCAAGCTAACATAAACATTTGTATTGTTGTGTTATGATCCCGTTTGTTCCATGTCTGCTTTTTTATCTCAACAATGTGACATCACTTCCTGTGCAAACAGGAAGACAGAAGACCGGAGTCAAGACCGATGTTAGCTTGTTAGCACCGACGTTAGCACTGCTGTGTCTAAACAGCCAGACAGTGATGTTGAACTGAGCGGGTCACTTCCTGTTTCTGTGTCACATGGTCTCCTCCTCTGCCCCGCCCCCTCTACCACAGAGCTTATTGATTCAATGGGAATCAAATAAACATGGCGTCAGGTTCACCAAACCAAACACTGCAGACATCTGTCACATGACCCACAGCCACAAACATCCAGCACAGCTCTGACGAACCAGTCCGGAGAAAACTCACTAATGTGCCAGCTCATCTTGGTGCTAATTCTAGCTGCTAGCCGCTAAATACCTGCATAATGTTAGCAAAAGGCACAGCTTCACCTACATGCAGGGTTCTTAGCCTGCAGCTAGAGGGCAGCACAGAGAGGTGATGAAGCTGCAGTCCTTCCCGTCTCGGTCCTCATCCTGCAGGTGGTTTCACAGCTCTGGGTCTTGTGGCTCCAGAGGTCAGAGGTCAGTCTGACTGAGCGGGTTTATATTCTGTTTTCTTCACCTCCGCAGACAGACTGTTCATTCAGACAGCTCTGTGACTTCACCCTCCAGGCCTAATTAAACTCGGAGAGCCACAGCGGATCCACCGAGTCCACATCCAGCCGGTTGACAAACACCTTTCAAAGACAATTAAAAGCGCCTGTCACCCTGCAGCGCCGCAGATAATTGGTTTGCCCTAAACTCAGCCGGCCGACCTGATCGCTGGATAATTCCTGCTCGGCTGGAGACGGCGGCAGAAAGTGAGCCCACATCAAAGAGAAGCACGGTGCAGGCTGATCCGATGTGTGCTCCATAAATATCATCTGAAGTCTGACCCGCCAGCTCATCCATAGGACACAAATTCAAAGGTCACCTTGAACCCCCCCCCCCCCGCACTGCACACTGTTATCTAACATAAAGACCGAGAAGCTAACATCACACCTTTCTGCAGACCTCCTGACAAACAGCCGCTCTCTGGAGGCTTTCAGATGGATTTGTTGTGTCGAGCTCTGAAGATAAAGACAAGACTCTGACACATCAGAGCCGGCAGAGGAGACGTCCTTCACCCACAAACTCCTTCTGTCTTCAACCTGCAGATCTTCCTCCATACACGGTACGTCTGGTCGATGAAATGTCTGAACAAGGTCCAGAGTTGGAGGCACAGTTTAGACAGAGGCTCCTGCTGTCGTCAGGATGTGGCTGCACAGTGAGAATGAAGAAAAAACAATCCAGAGTCTGATAACGTGAGAAACCGCCGCCCGTCTGTGTGTTTATGAAACCGCAGACGTGTCATCAATCAGCAGGATCTGCATGAAAATACTTCAAACCGGCTGATATGTAAAGTCCTGGAGGAGCCGATGCCAGAAACATGATTAATGCCGTGTCTGCTGCTGTGAACAGATGAGGGTTTTTCCAGGAGACAGACAGCAGAAGGAACATGTTGTCGTTTATCATCTGTTTGTTTCTGCTTCATTATGAGGAATGAAACGCTTGTTACACAGCGAAACACACAGCTTCCACCCAAACTCAGCGGAGGACGCACAAACTGCAAAGAAGCGACAAACAGGCCGCACACGCTGCAGAGGACTGGGGCCTGGTCTGTAATCCACACAGACCTCTGATCGCTCACTCTACAGAGGGAGAAGGTTTATGTAACACGCTCGTGTTTATAATATTCAAACTTTACATAAAGTGAATGCTTTGAGCGACAGGCGCGGGCTGACCTGCAGCACAGACTTCCTGGATTAACCAGGAGTTCAGGTGGACCCAGACGCTGCTAACATGGCGACGGTCGCACCCTGACCGTCTCTGTGCGGAGGCAGCAGCATCAGGATACAGCCGGTGGAGATCATCCAGAAACTGAGCTGCTGAGAGCCAACAGCCAGTCAGGGAGACCAGCAGGACTGAGAGGAGGCTAGAGTCAGACCGAAGAACCAGACCGGTCCTACAGTCTGCATTTATTCTGATTAGCAGGAAGTCACAATGATGAACTAAACCAAAGAGAACGTCAGGCGTCACGGTGCCCGCCCCCCCCTCAGGGCGATGGTTGACCCGCCGCCAGCTGCTCTGTCAGAGAGCTGCAGCTAAACGGCCTGAGTGTAAACCATGAGCAGCATGGACAGGACATCAATATTCATCTGCAGCGCTGAAAGTTTAATCACGCCTCTTACACATTTCCCCAACTGTATCTGTCGTGAGCTCCCTGGCAAACACGCGTGAGCTACTGAGCGCGCTCCATCAGGCGGGGAGGATGTCCCGGGAGGCGAGCGTTTAAAAGCCGCACAGAGCCCTGAATTATACAGGATGATTTCATTTATCCAGCCGAGGGCGAGGGAGCGGCGCCCGACCTCAGCGCGGCCTGAGCAGGAACCAGCCGACTGCTGACACACACACAGGAAGCTCAGGCTCTCCGTCAGTTTGCTCTACAAACGAGCGCTGACCCCGCCACAGCTTTCCGGGACTTCTTTTTGAACCTCGAGCAGACTGTGGAGGAGGTGGGCACTGTAACCATGGTAACGAGGCCCAAGGAACAGTCTTTGCCTCAAAATCAGGTGGATCTGAACCACCGGAGGTCCAGCAGGAGCTCATAGGTAGAGACCTGCACAATGGAATTGTGGGAGCTTGTGATGTCACCAGTGTCAGAGTCGTAGTTCAGGACAGACGTCTTCCTCAGTCAGACATCATGGACGTTCTGTCCTCTCAGAGCAGCTGAGGCCACTGAACGTCCTGCATGTGTTCATACAGCAGCTCTGTCCTCCACATGTTGCTGCTTCCATTTTGTGGCGTGCAAAGCTTTTCATCTTCGTCTGTAGGCCACCTCCTCCTCCTCTCAGGATGTGGTTGTTTTAGTTCAGATAAATAAACCCTCCAGCAGCTGCACTCACAGTGTTAAACCGCTCAGTGAGCGACATGTCAGCACATTCTCACATATGGACGCTCGGTCAGACGCCCTCCGCAGGTGGTGTTTCAGAGTCTTCTACACATGGTCAGACAGAAACATGCGAGCAGGATGGAGCTGTTTCAGAACACAAACTCCCATAATTCCATCTGGGGTCGGTCCGAACCAGGGTTGGTTCGGACCGATCAGAGTGCTGTGAGGAAGTGCTGTCAGCTCTGTGCTTCAGACTGTTGGTTCAGATAACACATAAGCAGTTTGTGCCCGTCCACACAAAGACAACAACTAACAGCTACAAGCTAGCGTTCCCACATCTCCTTGATCTGATTGGCTGAAGCTAGCTGGTCACAGACAGACAGCTAAGATGCACTCCTTCACTCAACCACAGGAGGGCGCACACACGCCTACTCCGTCAATCAAATTTGAAAACTGCCCGAAACTAAAAACAAGCTTAATTTTTCACACGTTAGTAGGTGTTTGTCTACAGATGATTCATCTGTGTGTGTGTGTGTGTGTGTGTGTGTGTGTGTGTGTGTGTGTATGTCTGTGTGTGTGTGTATGTGTGTGTGCAGTGTTGGGAAGATTACTTTGGAAATGTAATTGGTTACAATTACAAGTTACCCTGTTGTGTAATAGTAGTGTAACTATTTAAATGACTTTATCAAAGTAATGTAACTAATTACATTTGATTACATTTTACTTACTTTTCTTAATTTTGGATGAATGCTCTCAACTGTTCCATATTGACATGTTAAAACCTTTTAACAGCAGCGGCCTTAACTTAGCCGACATGAACACAATAATAAAAGCGAACTAAATTTCAGTACCTCTTTTTACTGAAGTGAGGGGTCAGATGAACCAGACAAGCTAGAACACACACACACACAGTGGACTATTGTGCTGTATCTTGATCAATAAACAAACTTAAAACTAAAACACCAGGTGTGTCTGTGTGTGTGTCTGTGTGTGTGTCTGTGTGTGTCTGTGTGTCTCATACAGACCATATCAGCTGCCCCCACACTAACTGTCATCAGCTCTGACGGTGGCTGTTTGCTTCAGTTTCTAATATTCATATATGTTCTTTAAATATTTACAGGGAAAGAGCAGCAGTCATGTAAATGAGTGTTCGCTGTCACTCCGGAGTCTCTGGAATAACCCGCCTCCCTCATCTTTTATTGATGAAGCCCTGAACTGCTGCTGCTGCTCACAGTGTTTGCGTTGAGAAATGGAGCGTTTTGCTCGCCATCCTCATCAAGGTGCGACGCCACGTTCTGCGCAGGCAAATGAAAGCGCTCCGAGCCGCTTCACAGAGCAAACACCTTGATTTTTAGCACAGGAAGTCTAATTCACTCCCTGAAATAACTGTACTCGGCTCAGATACCCGACAGAACTGCTGCAGGTCTGAAAGCCTGAACAGAGACCTGACCGTCGCACAAACACAGAGCGGCCGGAACACCGGCGGCACTTTGTTGCAGAGAAAACGCAGCTCTGACGAAACATTAAGGAATTATAGCAGGCTGCTGCTGCTGTGACCGCTCTGTGAAACACGGAGCTGACGTCAGCGGCGGCGTCCTGGCGCTCCCAGACATTCAAACCCTGGCCAGAAAACAACAACACGTGAAGGAGAAGTCTGTCCCACACAACACACAACAACACACAACGCCACACAACAACACGTGAAGGAGAAGTCTGTCACACACAACAACATACAACAACACACAACACACACCAACACACAATGCCACTCAACAACACACAACGCCACACAACAACACACACACTCATTGAGCCTGCAGACGTCTCTACAGGAAACAAACGGCCTCAGACGTTGATTTGAACACATCAGCAGCCATCGATTCTTCCTGAGTCCGTCAGACTGAATCACAGCTGAGACAAAAATGAGATTTAAAAACAATAAAAAGACACAAAACCTCTGGAACTGTGAGGAACCGTGTGTCTGTGAGGATTCTGAAGCACGTCCTGGAAACTGTTCACAACATATGAATCCATTTACAGCAGCACGGGTCAGAGCAGTTGTGCGTTTCTTTGTTGTGTGGTTGTTTTGGATTCTCCGGTGTGTGCTCAGGTCTACGGCCTGTTTGTCACAGCTCAGCCTGATCAATCAGCCTGATCAATCAGCCTGATCAATCAGCCTGATCAAGCAGCCTGATCAATCAACCTGATCGACGTCACATTTTCTGTTCCTGCTGCTGGTGTGTTTATTGTATGTTTGTGTGTCTGTTTAATTGTCTAAAGGACTACCTGGAACGCCCACTGCACAACCTATTGATCACATTTCACCCAATTTATAACAAAAAAAAAGGCTGACCTTAGTGTCACACGTTGTGTTCCTGTCAGTGCTGTTGTTGCACTTTGAATGTGTTGTGTTGTTGTGTGAAGCACACTGTGTGTATTTGTGATGGAAGCCCGACACATCAAGGATCCGGAGGGAAGCAGAGCTGTTCGGTGTGTGATGCAGTCAGAGCGTCGCGGCGTGGATCAGGACGCAGATTGAACAGGATCTTATTGATCCTGCTGTGATTGGGACCTGTCAGTCAGCTGGTGGATCGATAACCAGTCAGTAAGGATTCCACAATAATCAGCCTCCTCTGGAGACGCAAAGGTCACTGTGAACTCCACGCGCAGCCCGCGGGGGAACGTCACAGCTCTCCACGTTAAACACAGACCACGCTGATTGTTTTCACAGAGCGCGTGCACACACACACACACACACACACACACACACACACGCACGCTTACCTGTGCACTCCTTGCCTTTGCCTTTGCACTCCCCGCTCTGTGGGTAATAGGACGCCCGAGCCTCCGGCAGGTAGAGCAGCGCAGACAGCAGGCAGGCGGACAGCAGGCACCGGGCAGCCCCGCCGGGACCCCCGTCCCTCCTGCCGGGGCCTGACAGCAGCATGATGGGGCGGTTCAGACCTCCACGCACCGCTCGGAGCTCGGTTCAGGTGAACGGGCGAGTTCAGCGTAATCCAACCAGAATCCACCGGCCGCCTCGCGCTGTGTCACGCTGAAGGCAGAGCTCCAGAGGCCGGAGGAGGCAGAGCAGGGAGCGCGGAGTGCCGCGGCGAAGATGGAGGAATGTGCGGAGAGCTGCTCGCCGGATTCAGGAAGCCTCGGAGACGGTCCGGTTCGTCCAGGGTGGGAGCAGCGGCAGCATCCTCGCCATCCGTCCTTTCCTCCGCGTCTTTTTTTTCCCAGGCACGCAGCTTGTCTCTCACACCGTGGCTCCACGTCCTGCAGCGCGGTCCGAGTGAAGCCCGGGACGCTCCGGCTCCGGAGGAAGGGACGCGGTGCGTGAAGAGAGCAGCAGCTGCTGCAACCACAACAAAGAGATCCGGACTGAGGAGCGGAGAGGAGGACAGACAGGCTGGTCACGTGAGAGGATGCAACACTCCCCTCCACCTCCACGCCCCTGACGCACGCGCTCGCGCACGTACGCAAGCACAGACGCACGCACACCTTAAAATGCAACCAGGGCCGCAGAGCCGCGAGGACGGAGCCGTGACCAGGTCCCAGAGAGGCAGGTGTCCCACTCAAAGTGCAGTGTGTGCTTATAAGATTAAGATGAATAAAGTCATTCCTAATCTTAATCTTATAAAATAAGAAACTTAAGGGTTAAATTGAAAATATCATGTAAACCTTCTCCTGACACGTGGGGCAGTTTCCTGTTTGTCCTGATTGATCTGAGCGTAAGGAAGTTTGGATGAAAACCAAAGTCTGTGAAGAGTCTGACCCCAGAAAGGGACGGACCTGCTGTTTGTTGTGTTGTTGTTGTACGTCCTGAGGTCAATAACAACAACGTCTGGCTGCTCCTCCGGTCAGCTCCATCAGGTCCGACCCTGTTCAGCGCGGCCTCCCAGCAGCCTCTGAGCCTCTGAGGTCACTCAGCTACATGTGACCACTGAGCTCCTCCGCCATATTTAAACGGCTGGTCTCTGCCTCAGCTTCAGGTTTCAGTGTGTCTCCTCCTCTGTGCCGTCATGCGCTCACCTGAGCTGGTCAAACATAACTCATTAAACCTCCTTGTTGACAGGTGTTGGGTGAAAGAATTTATTCTGCATGGTGTTAACATGCAGTGTGTTCAGATATATAAGTTTTCATGTTTATATGTGTTTATCGCTTAATAATGTGATTTTCATAAGTGTTTATGTGTTAGGAAATTTTATAGAAAATCAAAGTAATTTGAGGATACTGAATGTATTAATAAGTAATTTCATAGTATGTCATATAACGTTGTTTTCTGCAGTTCAGGCTGTGGCAGATGAGATCAGTTGTTTTTCTGCTCTCTGGAGAGAGCTCCGGTTGGTACGAGATGGTCATAAATTCAGACTAAGGACAGCAGCACCTTTGACCTGATAAAAGCCAGATTCTAAAGGAATGTGTTTTTCTCCTGAGTACCCAGTTTTATGGTCACCCCCAGATTGGACTCACAACCTATGAGATTTGAGGAATTGAAGTTTTACCTTATTTGGCAGTAAACACTAATGGTCTAGTTGCTGTATGAACCAGGGTCTGCAGGGGGGCGGTAGATGCCCCTGTGGGCCGGCAGGCGGGAACGCCCATGGGGTATATCAATGTGTGAATTCCATGTCCAGTGGTTGTTGCGTTGTTCGTTGTTGCTGTGTGGTTGTTTGTTCTTGTTGGTTGTCCTGTTCTTGTGTTGTTCTTGTTTGGTTCTGTGTGTGCAACAACCCAGAGCTCTGCGACTCAGAATTTGCCTCATTGTTTAATAAATTATAATTTTGAGACCAGAATTTATCCGCTCCTTCCTTACAAACTAATTCAGGGGGTGATCAGAAGGAAACAAGGGGATTTTCACCCCGACAATTTGGCGCCCGAACAGGGACACGAAAGGAGTGTGGGTCAAATGACATCTTGCCTGACGGAGTGACTACTGGCTGGCCAATAATAACAAGGTAAGCAGATACCTGTTTAATCAAAATTCTGCACATTGGACAATCTAAATTAAGTAGTCACTGGGATGGGTACGGTGTTTTAGAGTTCAAATTGTAAGAGGCAGATTGTAAGTCTTAATAAGTGAAGTAAAATGAGATGAAGTAAAAGAAAATGAGATGAAGTAAAAGAGAAAATGAGATGAAGTAAAAGAGAAAAAGGAAAAGTGACACTGAGAGAGATATTAACCAATTAAAAATAAAAAGAATAAAAAAAGGGTTAATACAATAACGTGAATGAGCGTTATGTCATTGGGAGTGGCATCCCCCGCTATATTTGGACGCAAATATAGATAAAGCTCGGTTGAAAGCCCGTGGGATTTGATGACCCCTGAAACGACAGTGATGACCGCCTAAAGCTTAAAAAATAAAAAAAAAGGGTCACACAGAGGAAAAGTGTCACAGTGATCACAAAATAATAAAGACAAAAAAAAGGATCACGAGAAAAGAGAAAAGAGAAGAAAATATATAGCCTATGGTTTAAGTTGTGTTTTATGTATTGAAAATTGTGTTTAATTGTTTTGACCTTGCGCCGTCGAGGAAAGGTGTTTACTCCGTGCCGTCGGAGAAGTGAGTGTGTGTGTGTAGGCCTATGTGTGTGTGTTTGTAGGTTGAATGAGTGTCTGTGTGTGTGAAAGTGTGTTTAAGTGAAGGTGTGTGACTCTGTTGCCAGAGTCACAGTGAGGGATAGAATAAGGCACATATAGAAGGTACATTTTTAACATACAGCAGGTACGCAAGAAGGATTTGGTGAGTGGTAATCATGTCTACGTGGAAGACAATTGATGAACAGATGAGTAAGATGTTGAGCCGTTGCTACGGACAGGCAGGACCAGAGGGACAACAGAAGGCTGCAGCTAAGATGGAAGCAGCGGTGTGTACAGCAATGACAGGACAGGGAGTGAAAGGAGATGATAAAAAGCCACTAAAAAGTGTGATTGCAACAGTGGAGAATAGAGTTAAACTAGAGAGAGAGAGAAAGGAGGAGATTATTAGATTATTAGTGTTAGAGACAGTTGAGTTGAAGGAGGCAGTGCAGGCTGATGAGGAGAGACGTAAGATTCTATATCAGGCATATCTGTGCTGCATAGATGATGATTGTAAGGAGTCTGGTAGTACCACTGACATTAAACAGGAAGTAGAGAGCGAGGGAACTCAGGGGGCGGAGATACCGTTTTCCCTATTCACCAGCCTCTGCTGTAGCTTCTGCTTCGCCTCAGACCCCACTTCCTGGGATGTACCCCATCATGATTGTCCCTGATGGGAGGGGGCGAGTAACAGACAGACAGACAGGAGTGAACTCTAGTCAACTTGGTGCCCAGCAGCACTGGTACAGACAGGCAACAGAGGGGGGGCTTCCCCTGTTGCTTCAGCAGGCCCAGAAAAATGACCCTGATTTACCAGGAAGTGATTCTGTTGCTTGGGAGAGACATGTTGTACACCATATGAATCTACACACAGACACAGAGACCATGGAGATGAAAGGGCTGCAGACACAATTATTAAAGCTGCAGTTAGCTCAAGCTAGAAAGGAAGCAGCATATCAGAGGAAAATGAAGAAATACACCCCTGCATCATAGAGGGTGGTTCAGCCTCAGCCTGCTCCCCCACCTCAGCCACAGTCCCCAGTTGTGGGAAATCTTGATATGTATTTAACCCCATCTTGGGTCACCCGCCCCCACTATCAAGGTGGGTGGGGTCAATATCATAGAGGAGGTAACTGGAGGGGAAAAGAGGGTGGCCGTGGGGGAGGGGGGCATGGAAGGGGTGGATACAGCGGTTTGAGTGGAGGTGACTGCTTCTATTGTGGAAAACCTGGCCACTGGGAAAGAGACTGTCACTACAAGCAGCCCCGTCAGTGACCACAAGGGGCTCCCTGGTATCCTCCCCAGGGAAATGGCTGTCAAAGATCACACCGGCATCTCAAATCATTTCGTCGGTTGGCTTCTTTTGGGAAACCTTTGCCATTCACAGAACTTGTGAAACTGTGTTAGCAGCACCACAGACATTGTTTCATTTGCTCCAGCTCATCACCAGTGAATTTGATGGGCAGAGACTTGTTGATCAAAACTGGAACCTCCATTATGTGCTCCCCAGATGGATTAATGGTGACTTTTCTTACTGGACAGACTTTTTATGCTCCCAGAGTGTTGGAGTAGCTGGACAGTGGCTGATGAGAACCACTATGATACAGATGTCTTGTGAAGATATCTGCTGGACTCGTTTTTACCTGAGTCTCCTTAAGGGGGCGGTCTCCTCAGTCTATTCCAGCTGTGGAAACCCTGGATAATGTCTTTCTGACTCTATAGGCTGTCCACTGATCCCTGTAGGTTATTCTCTTCTATGACAGGTGTGAGGATCTCTTCTATCAGGAGAGGTTCTACCTCCTAATGAGAGGGACTACATTGGTCCATCACAGCAGATAAATTGTTTGTGACTGAGGAGGGAGTAGCTGCTGACGTATAGTTAACACCAGAACAGTTTTAAATGGCTCAAAATGGCAGATAATAGTGTGCCACTTGTTTGCTTAGTAATTGTACCACACATAATATTAAAGAATTAGGCTCCATGGTTAGGAAATGTAAAGCTATTTCTAATAAATAGGCACAGAGGATAGGTGTTTAGAATTCTTCATCCTTTAAAGCTTATTAGGTTGCCATTCATACAGTAGAGGCATAATAAGGCTCAGGAGATGTTAGCCACACTACCACATAACATCTGGTCTTCATCATTTACTGATGTAGGTTCTGTGCCTCCTGTACTCTTGTCTCTTTCATTGTCTCAACTTCCATAATGATCTGGTTCTCCTAGATCACTTAGTTCCTTTATATCTTGATGTTTCTGAAACAGGTGGAGTTGTGAATGGTGTTCTGTTTCAGAAAAAAGAGGGTGAGACAGGATTAATGTATTTGAGTTTTAAACCGGACAATAAACTGTTTGATTAACTATTACATTCCACAGCATGGATTCCCAGAATGGATCTCATTTTAAGAGTAGACCTGGAAAAGGTGGAGCAGACTTTAGGCCTAAAACATAGGTATGGTGCAGTGTATCACCCACAGTCACAGGGAAAAGTGGAAAGGATGAAACTACAACCTAAAACAAAAATTGGCTAAAATCTGTGCACAGACCAAATTTATATGGGTTCAAGTATTATCTATTGTATTGATGTTCTGGTAATAACGCCATATAATGTACACCCTATGAGCTTCTTACAGGTCGACAGTTTCCTGGACCAGCTGGCCGGCTGAGACTGAAGAAGTATGCAGTATGGTATTAATATAAACCATAATATAATGAATTTAAAGCTTTGGTGTTAGTATTTGTATTAAAGGAGAAAGGAGAGATGGAGAGTCCAGAAGGAGCCACACACAGCTGAGTGGGTCCTCCTGAAGGTGATAAAGAGAAAGTGGTCGGAGCCAAGGTGGACAGGTCCTTACCAGGTGGTGGAGCGCACCTCCCACGCGGTGCGGCTGAAAGGCAAAGGAGACACCTGGTATCACTGGAGCCAGTGCACCCCAGCTACAGAACCAGGGAGAACGCTGAGCGACATTAGAAGGAGCAGGAGGAGGATAAAATAAAAGGGGCAGAATAATCCCCTGAAACCAGGAGTGTGACCAGTAGGTAGTCTACCCTACTTGGTTGAAGAGGATGAGACGGTGAATACACATACATGAGCAATCATCAGGATCAGCGTGGGACTAAGAGTGATAGGCGAAGTTAAGCGCATCACTCCAACTAAGGGTGATAGGCGAAGTTAAGCGCATCACCCCACCAGGAGACGAACCACAGTCATCAGTAAGGTCAGCTGTCGAGAGGAAGGTCTAAAGTTTCAGGAGCAGAGGTTCTAGTTCCTGTATTAAGAAAACTCCGGCTGACAAGATGGGACTGTGGGGTAACTGGAGGGTGTTGGGAGCTTGTGTTTTCATGTCAGTAGTTATTGTATCTTTGACTTTATTTTTGTGTGAACATAATTATTTTGTCAGTTTTCCAGGATCCAATGGTAAGTCAAATCCAGGGCCCAGCACACGCAGGGTGAGGAGAGCACAAGGGACAGGAGGAGATGCATGTGTGAGAAACGGGGGAGGTATAGAGTTAGACTACTATAAGGGTTCAGAGTTCTCTTTTATCTTTGATTTGTGCGCAGTAATCAACTGCGGGGGACATAATGTGTCATGGAGACAGTATGGAGAAGTTTGTGGATTGGGGTGGCAGCACACAAATTGGGCACCTAAAAAAGCTAAAACCACCTCAGGCGGGCGGATCTTGTTCAGTGGGTATTACCGTATACAAAGAGATTGGAGCTGCACACAGAATCCCATTATGTTATCAATTACTGGCCTGGACCACAACCCTTATGTTAAATCTTCCGGAGTGCCTGGCCAATGTTGGGACTCCCAACCCGACATTGTAGTCCATAAGCTCACCCCGTTCGATGTATTAGCGTTATCTACTGGTTATGAGGATGATAATATTTGGCTCGGATGGTAAAACAGGTGAGGAAGCAAAATATGTCAGATTGTGTTGCCTGTGCATCAGCGAGGCCCCACCTGTACACTGAACTATATCCAGACGATGCATGGGGATTTGATTTCAGTACAGGACCGGATGTTTTTGGATATGTTATTGGCAGAGAAAGGAGGTGTATGTGCTATGTTTGATGAAATGTGTTGTACTTTCATTCCCAATAACACTGCTCCCGACGGTAAGGTCACTAAAGCTTTAGAAGGTTTGAGAACTCTTTCCAGTACGTTGCATGAGCACTCAGGGATAGATAACCCCCTGGACGACTGGCTGATTAGGGTGCTGGGACCCTGGAAGGTGGTAGTATGGTATGTCACTAATCACTTTTTTTTGCAGCATTCTTGGGTATTTTGACTACATGTGGTTGTTGTTGTTATATTCCCTGTGTGCACTGTTTATGTAACAGGTTAATTGTGTCAGCAATTGAAAAGAAGGATTCAGGTTTTCATTCTCCTTCATATCAGATGCCTCTGCTGGCAGCAGAGGTGCCCGTGCCAGGTGACGACGAGGAAGATTTGTTGTGAGCTCTTATAAGAGCTCAAAAGAGGGAATTGTTGGGTGAAAGAATTTATTCTGCATGGTGTTAACATGCAGTGTGTTCAGATATATAAGTTTTCATGTTTATATGTGTTTATCGCTTAATAATGTGATTTTCATAAGTGTTTATGTGTTAGGAAATTTTATAGAAAATCAAAGTAATTTGAGGATACTGAATGTATTAATAAGTAATTTCATAGTATGTCATATAACGTTGTTTTCTGCAGTTCAGGCTGTGGCAGATGAGATCAGTTGTTTTTCTGCTCTCTGGAGAGAGCTCCGGTTGGTACGAGATGGTCATAAATTCAGACTAAGGACAGCAGCACCTTTGACCTGATAAAAGCCAGATTCTAAAGGAATGTGTTTTTCTCCTGAGTACCCAGTTTTATGGTCACCCCCAGATTGGACTCACAACCTATGAGATTTGAGGAATTGAAGTTTTACCTTATTTGGCAGTAAACACTAATGGTCTAGTTGCTGTATGAACCAGGGTCTGCAGGGGGGCGGTAGATGCCCCTGTGGGCCGGCAGGCGGGAACGCCCATGGGGTATATCAATGTGTGAATTCCATGTCCAGTGGTTGTTGCGTTGTTCGTTGTTGCTGTGTGGTTGTTTGTTCTTGTTGGTTGTCCTGTTCTTGTGTTGTTCTTGTTTGGTTCTGTGTGTGCAACAACCCAGAGCTCTGCGACTCAGAATTTGCCTCATTGTTTAATAAATTATAATTTTGAGACCAGAATTTATCCGCTCCTTCCTTACAAACTAATTCAGGGGGTGATCAGAAGGAAACAAGGGGATTTTCACCCCGACACAGGATTAATATTTACGCAGCTCAGATTGGCCCACAGCTCCTCTCGGGCTGTTGCTGGCTCTCTAGCAGACTCATTTGGCTCGCCGCCCTGCCTCCAGCTGCTGTGGAAAGTGGTTCAGGGTGGAAGCAGCAGCGACGGCGGTGGATCCTCTGCCGTGCTGGTCATGGCTGGTTCCACACCGGCGGCTCTAAGAGCCCTCACCGGTGCTATCACCGCCTGCCAGACGGCAGAGAGCGGCGCCGAGGCTGCAGGTTAAAGACCGTCCAGAGGGTGCGGGAGGAGTCCAGAGACACCACAAAGTGTGGCACCTCAGAAACAGCTGCTCAGAGGGTCCCTCACACATGCAGATCTTTGTTAGACCACCGAGCTCCTCATTCAGGTGTGTGTGTGTGTCTGTGTGTGTCTGTGTGTGTGTCTGACCAGTGCAGATATTCTCTGGAAAAATGTATTTGAGAACTCTAGGTTTCAGTCGGTCATGTCATCAGTTCCCCCGGTGTCCCCACTGGTTGTAATGGGGCGCGAGTGTGACCAGCAGAGGCAGCACAGACCTCACTGTCCTCTCCTTGTCCCCAACCTGTCCTCTCCCTGTCCTCTCCTCTCTCTGTCCTTTCCACTCCCTGTCCTCTCCCTGTCCTCTCCTCTCTCTGTCCTTTCCACTCCCTGTCCTCTCCCTGTCCTCACCCTGTCCTCAGCCTGTTCGCTCCCTGTCTTCACCCTGTTCTCTCTTTGTCCTCGCCCTGTCCTCACCCTGTCCTCAGCCTCTCCCTTCCCTGTGGACACTGGACGTGCTTTTTAAATGGGGGACAACACAGTGTACCTGACAGTGATCCCTGTCGCAGGCCTCCTCTGAGGTGTGTGGATAGAAGCTGTCCTCACACAAGTTTCCTTCAGACAGGGACAATATAGTCTGGTGGTTTTACAGCAGAGGACACGGAGCTGTCCAGCGTGTCTCCTTCTGAAGGTTTTGTCTTACTTAAAGCTTCTTCGGCTTTGCTCGCCTGTTTCGGGGGTTTAAACTGAAGCTCGGCGGTCGCTGTCAGATTATTCCTCCGACCATATGTCTCCTCCCACCACAGACAGACGCAGCTTACCGGCTGCTGACGAGGTGAAATCAGCTCGTTGAGGCTTTATTTACACATGCTTCCTGTCCCTCCTCCATATGAAATTTCCCCTCTGTGGGACTAATAAAGGATTATAAAAAAAAAACATTTTAGATGCACAAAAGTCTGAACCACTGCTCCTCCAGCAGTCGTAATGCTGTCTCATCTTAACCTTAGTGTCTGTGGTGGTTTCTCACAGCTCCATCCACCATCTGAACCAGCTATCCCAGCTATCTACAGGTGAGGGGCGGGGTCCACCCTGGACAGGTCGCAGAATGTGGGAGGACGCCGGAGCACGAACTACATCTGTGCACAGAGATGCTCTGAAATCCTTCCTTTTATGTGGACATGCTGGCGTCCCTGTCTGTCTCCTGTCTGCTGTAATGGAGTGTAAATGGGAGGGGCGGCCATCAGGACCTAAATGGAATGAGAGGGACAATCAGCGATGCTAATTCCATTACGCTCCCTGATAGCATCTGTAAGTGGCTCAGTGCGTTTGTGGTGGATCGTCAGACTGTGGGGGGTCTGTCGTCTCTCCGCGGTGAGGGCAATAAAGATGCACCAAGACATAAATCTATGTCCATGCCCAGAATCCTCCTGGGGATGTGGAGCCTCCACCTGAGGGGGGGCCTGCTCTGATCCTGATCGCTGCGTGCAGACTCTAATTTCCTCCACCATCTGTAGCCCAAGCTCTTTTTGCAGGAGGAGGGTCGACCCCCTCTGCTGCTGAACACGGGAGGAGGAGGACGGATAATCCCGCCGCCCTGCAGGGCCGGAGAGGGGAGGAGGGGGGGCAGAGTTTAACCCTTCGCTAATCAGCACACAGCCTTAACGAGCCATTTAATCTCAGGCTGAAACAGAGCGTGCAGCCCAACCTTTGAGGAGACGTCTGCACCTGGACGTGGACTTGGACCTGTTTAATGTGTCCCCCAGAGAAGGCTTCAGGTTTCTCCAACATGTCCGCCTCCTGCTCAGACCTGGCTGAAACGGGACACTCGGTCACGTCTTCCTGTGCAGCTCCTGAATATTTAATGACTGTCATAAGAGTTTAAGCTGCCGACCCGTCCCGTCCTCTGAGCCGCAGCATAAAGACCATAAACTGAAATGAAGACGGGAATGACAGGAAGTAAGTCAGCTTAATGTGGCAGCAGGGACGGTTTTAACTCAGGCGTTAGACAAACGTTTAACGAGGCTGTGAGCAAAAAACACTAAAAAACTTCATTCATCTCCTCCTCCTCCTCCTCCTGCTCCTTCTCTTCATCTCCTCCTCCCTCAACCTTTTTGTCCTTCTTGTCTGCTCGTCCTTCCTCATCTTACTTCAGATCTCTTCTTCCTCCTTCTCACTCTTCTTCTCCTCATGGTCCTCCTCCCCTCCTCCTCCTCCTTCTCATCTGTTTCCTTTCTTCTTTGTCTCCCCTTGACCTCTGACCTTCTTGACCTTTACCTCCTTTTCCTCTGTGTCTCCTCTCAGAGGAACAAACCACCATCACCAGGCCTGAGAAGGCAGACGTTGTCTCAGCCTCCTCTTCCTCACAGAGAGGCGATTAAAATCCTGACATCATCGGCATGTTAATTCAGATCATTCAGCTTCGCCCCCGGCCTCTTCCTCTGTAAAGGGAATGACTTTCCCTCCATCTGTCAGAGCGCCGCCTGCTAATAGAAACGCATGAAGAAGAAGAATTTCAATTTCCAGAAAAACCCGTCCCATCACAATGGCCGACGAATCTCAGCACAAAAAGCAGGATGAGTCACTGAGCGCGCTCCGAGCGGCTGTGATTTCAGATGATTAGAGGCTGTGATGAAACGTCTGTGGAGCGCTCAGACTTTAATGGCGCTCGTCTCTCTGATGGGTTCAGACACCTGCAGCTGACAGGTGAGGCGTGCCGTTAGCGCTGTGGCTAAAACCAGGAGCCGCCTTTACTTCCACCGGCCTCTGCCTGTTTTTGTTGATGCAGCTGATTTTTCCCATCAGCCCCTGCTCTCCCTCACTCTGTGTGTGTACAGTACTCATCCTTTCACTTCATTGATCTTCATTCAGGCTTCAAGCTCCATCAGCCTGTCGATCTGTTAATGAAGTGCCTGTTGGAGACCTGCAGCTTTAATCCTTCAGTGCAGTTATCGATAACACTTGTCATACTGCAGAGCCCTTTGTTGCACTTTGTTTTGTCTGCGCCTGGGTCCTGTTAAAAACTACACCTTACATAACAACTTCAGCTGTTTTATGACCGATTCAGCTAATATTCAGATAATTCAGCTGTTACATGCAGATTTCATATTCTCAAAGCGTTCAAATCATTCAAATAAGCGTTCAAAGCAATGCTTCAGCTTCTGCAATCAAACTTATTATTATTAATAATTAGTAATAGTATAATATTATAATATTAAAAATATTAAACATTTTCCACCCTCAAATTAACATGGGAGTCAATGGGAGAGCCCTTCAAACCATGCCTTCTGCAAAATGCTACTCCTCCTACAAATTTCAAGATACCATTCGAGAAACCATTCGCTTAAAATACTTCCAACATCTTGGTCTTCAAAAGTTGTATACAGAATTTGGAAGTTCAGCTCCGTCTTCAAATGACCGGGGATTAAAGATGAAGTGGTTTTTGAGGTCTCTTCTGAGTTTAACATTAGTGTGTATTGAGTGGAATGTTGGGAGCTAGAGTGGGTGAGTCATCGCTCAGAGTGGAGAGAGGCTGAGGAGATGCCTAAAAAAATCTCTCTAACCTGCGCTTAGACCTGCACCGTCCATCTCACTGAGATAATTTGTATATCGGTTCGAAGGAAAACTCGTTGGCTTTCTTATGGTGTCCCTCTTAAAACTCCACACCAAACCGTTTTGCCCTGCAAGCCAGCTGTTCGGGGAGAGTGCCGGCCATTCCTCCATTAAGACATAATGTAAAACCAAAAACAGAGAAGCAGAGCTGCCATATTTTCTAACTCGCCGCCATCTCCACATCTTTGACATCACAGACATAAAAATTATACCAGTTGTAGAGCAACTTCTTGTGATTCTCACGGTGTCCATATTTTTTGTCTGAAGGCTTCGGTTTGGACAAAAAGAGAAGTTGTTTGGAGGGTGGTATTACATAGGAAATGCATTAGGAGGGGGAGAGAAAGAGCTGCAGTTAGGGGGACACTAGAAGCATACAAATGTGGTGTATGAGTATTGCACCTATCAGAAGTGTTTATTATAGAGTCTGACAGCAGCAGGAAGGAAAGACCTTCTGTATGTCTCCTTCACACACCGAGGGTGGAGCAGTCTGCCACTGAAGCTGCTCTGCAGGGCTGACAGGGTGTCCTGCAGGGGGTGGGACTCATTGTCCAGCATGGATGTTAGTTTTGCCAGGACCCTCCTGTCACCCACCTCCTGCACTGAGTCCAGAGAGCAGCCCAGGACAGAGCTGGACCTCCTGATGACTCTGTCCAGCTTCTTCCTGTCCCTCTCAGTGATGCTGCTGTTCCAGCAGACCACACCGTACATGATGACCGATGCCACCACAGAGTCATAAAAAGTCTTCAGGAGTGCCCCTTTCACTCCAACAGACCGCAGTCTCCTCAGCAGGTAGAGCCTGCTCTGGCCCTTCCTGTACAGTGCGTCTGTGAGTGGCGTGTGTTGTAGCCAGAGATGGTTTTCAGACTTCTCCACACCCGCTGACGTTCTGTTGCTGCAGCTGCTCCTCCATCTTCTTCCTGTAGCTGGCTTTTCCCTCTCTGATCTTCCTCCTCAGCTCCCTCTGTGCAGCCCTCAGCTCATCCATGCTCCCTGACCTGAAAGCTCTCTTCTTCTCTTTCAGGAGAGCTTTAATGTCAGGGTTAATCCACGGCTTGTTGTTGGAGAAACACCGCACCTTCTTGGAAGGAACAGTGTTCTCAACACAGAAGTTAATATAGTCCGTTATGCAGTCTGTTATTGTGTTGATGTCCTCCCCATGTGGGTCATAAAGCTCTGTCCACACAGTGGTGTTGAAGCAGTCCATGAGAGCAGCCTCACTCTCCTCGGTCCATCTCTTCATTCTGCGTGAGCAAGTCCAGTGTTCTATTGTCTCTAGTGGGGCAGGTGACATACTGAGTGAATGTGGGCAGAACAGATGAGGGAGACGCGTGGTTAAAGTTAAAGTGAGGAAGAGGGCCTGTGGGTGCCGTCTGCAGCCTGCTGGTGACTGAGAGCAGGGTGTCACAAGCTGTGTCCGCGTTAGCAGAGGGAGGGACATACACCACAGTTACTATCACATGTGAGAACTCTCGTGGTAGATAGAAAGGCCTCATGCTAACTGCTAACAGATCGATGTCCCTGTTGCACAGTTGTTCTTTAATAGTGCAGTGTCCCGGTTTGCACCACCTCACGTTCACATACACAGCCAGCCCTCCTCCTTTCCCCTTACGGCTGTCCGCCGTTCTGTCCGCCCGCAGCAGGTGAAAGTTTTCCAGCAGAAGAGCAGAATCCGGGATGTTCTGTGTGAGCCAGGTCTCGGAGAACAGAAGGACGCTGCTCTCCCTGTACTCACGCTGATGGCGAGTTAGTGCCGCTAGCTCATCCATCTTATTGGGAAGAGATCTCACATTTCCCATAGTGATGGTGGGGAGAGCCGGTCTGAAGCGTCTCTTCTTATCCCGACGTTTCTTCCCGGCACTGCAACCACGGCGGGACTTCCGAACCAGTTCCGGGGGTGTTTGGTGTCTGTCCCTGGGGAACACTACAGCGCTACGCAGCGCAATCAGCTGTTCCCTACTGTAAACAACGTGAGCCACTTCATGCATTGTTTCTCTGGAAGTTGTTGAAAAAGCAGAAAAACAGCAAGAATCCTGATAAAAAAACTGCAGGGACACGGTACCATACTCTACAAGTGTGTAGAGAGAAGTTTTGTACAAAAATAAAAGTGAAGAATAGCAAAAAGTAGGAAAAAAAGAGACAGTAAGCAGGAGCCGTTGCAAGCAGCAGCCGGTCTCCACCAGCGCCGTGTGTGCCACGCACATTCACACACATCAAAACAATCACAAGAAAACATACAATTTCACTGGAAGAGAGAGAAAATCAGTCTTGTCGTCTCTCTGGGTCCAGACACAGAATTTCATCGTCTCATGCAATGTCTTCTAGTCCAAGGCACTGGGGAACATGTCTCCTGGAGTGCCGTATCCAGGCCTGACATGATGCCTGGTCCATATCCACGCATGCCTCCTTCCAGATGCTGGATGTCTAGTAATTCTGTGGAGTAACAGTTTCAGTTTTACATGTAGAGTATTGATGTTTTTCTCATTAGAGTATGGTACACCTACAAAACAGTGTGAAGGAACTGTGTTGGCGCAGCCATTCTTTAAATAAACTTAAAATGCCGGAATAACATGATGAAGGAAACACACAACACCAGGTTCACTTTGACCTGCACACACACACGTTGCAGCAGTGGCCATTTATTAAGAATTGCACACCGGTGTGTGACTCCGCCCACTTCCAAAAACTAGGTCACTGGGTCAATTAAGAGAACACAATGACATAGCTCAACACCCCCACTTGCTCTTACATTGACAACAGAGTGCATCATACATTCAATACAATATTTCATTTATACACCAAATAGAAAACACACAAACTTCTCCATTCTGATTCTGGTGACAGGTTTAGTTAGTACATCAGCCACCATATCCTCTGTAGGACAGTAATGAAGAGTGATTTTACCATCATTGACTACAGATCGGACAAAGTGATATCTAATATCAATATGTTTACATCTTTGCCGACATACGGGGCTCTTTGAAAGCGCAATAGCACCCTGATTGTCCTCAAAAACTGTCACTGGTGCATAGTTAAGTACATTGTCCATTTCATTTATTAAATTGACAAGATACAGGCTTTCTTGTGCAGTAGCTGACAAAGCCATGTATTCAGCTTCACATGTTGATAGACTTCCAGGCAATAACAGGTCCACTCTGAGATAGACTGAAACAGTAACCAGTGATGCTACGCCTATCATTCTGGTCTGCTGCCCAGTCTGCATCACTATAAAGAAGATACAAGCCGTATCTTCCTTCTATCGTCATGGGTAATGTTAGATCACTGGGTAATAAGATGGAAGAGTTAACATCTCTCACAAAGAGCGAGTGTGTGTTTCGTGAGGCGTCTGTAATGTGCTTTACAGAGACGTGGCTGCACGCAAACATACCGGACTCTACCGTGAGTTTAGCCGGCTTTCAGGGTTCGGTAAAGTTAGAAACAGATTGACAGATTCGAACTTCCGGGTTCAATAACTCATACAAGACACATTGTAAGGACGCGAAAATGCGCGTGTCCCATCATGGTAGTGTAGACAACAAGCTACAGCCTAAATTTTGTCCAAACATGCCGTCAGCTTTGCTGGATATTTTATATGCGCTTTCGTGCGGAGCAGGAGGAGAGTCGAGCGTCTAGGGACCGTCGACAAAGTGCAATACCGAAATAATAATGCTACAGAAATATTGCATAACTTCTCTAATATACAATGTTGGACCACCAAATCGTCATCACAGGTCCAGAACACCATCACCATTATACTACACCCATTAGTTTGGTGAAAATGCAATTTGCCTGATTTGGGTTAATTTATATTGCCTGTTTTGCTCAATAGCGCCACCATTATTGGGGGCAGGACCACCAAATCGGCATCACAGGTCCAGAACACCATCACCATTATACTACACCCATTAGTTTGGTGGAAATGCAATTTGCCTGATTTGGGGGAATTTATATTGCCTGTTTTGCTCAATAGCGCCACCATTATTGGGGGCAGGACCACCAAATCGGCATCACAGGTCCAGAACACCATCACCATTATACTACACCCATTAGTTTGGTGAAAATGCAATTTGCCTGATTTGGGGGAATTTATATTGCCTGTTTTGCTCAATAGCGCCACCATTATTGGGGGCAGGACCACCAAATCGGCATCACAGGTCCAGAACACCATCACCATTATACTACACCCATTAGTTTGGTGAAAATGCAATTTGCCTGATTTGGGTTAATTTATATTGCCTGTTTTGCTCAATAGAGCCAGTATGTTAAAGCAATGCATGGTAATACTGGACTCTTTTTTTATCCCATAGTCTGAAATATTGGTGTGTGTGTGTGTGTGTGTGTGTCAGACTATTAATAATTCAACCATCAACCTTCCACAATTAATTCCTGGTGGGTATTCTACAACAAATAGAAAAAAAAATCCATCCATCATCTGAACCTGCTTTGTCAGGGTCACTGGGGGCTGGAGCCTATTCCTGTATCTATAGGTGAGGGGCGGGGTACACCCTGGACTGGTTAGAAAAAAAGATGGTTAAATCCAAACGTAAGTTTGTGCAAATCTGAAAAAATATGCCTACTGGGTGTGTAGTGTATATACAGGCTATGTATATAATTTACAACATTTATACAAAAAATAGAAACAAATACATAAATACAGCCACAAAAATGTCTTTATTTAGTGTGACATATTGCACAAGTCACAGTTCCAAGGGGTCTCTTCTTTTGGAACTTGTGCAGCATTTAGTCCAAGGCAGTGTGTGTGAAACCACCGTTTACATGTGTCACACTGGATCTATAAGGGGATAACAACAAAGACAACTAACTGAAAGTAGTAAAGAATTCTGTTTGTTTATCATTATATTGGAATTTTGGCCATTTCCAGTGAGTATAAATTGGACTGGCATTTGACAATTAACAATAAAGGAATAATTCCTACCCAAATAGCATCTTCAGCTGTTGTTGGCAAGTCTTCATTTCCACAGAAGGAACAGAAGCTTTCCCTGGAATCTGAAAAATGTAAGATAATGACAATAACAGGTATTACAACATAGTTTGTAGGAAGTGCCCAATATAATCATTTATTATAACAACACCTGATGCCTTGAGAATCTCTTCTGCCATATCTCTTCGCAAGTTTTGAAGAGATACTTGTGATGAATCTATGTGTAACAGCTGTGGTACTTCAGGAAAGTGTAGCACTGTCAGCTTGGCCATCTGTATGAAGAATAACAAGACATTATATACTTCTTGGTATACAATATATAACAAACATGTTCTGTTCTCTGCCAAGCATTACCTGCATTACAAAGACCCCACAGCTTGTATTGTCTCTCTGACAAGTGTGAGTTATTTTGCCAGGTTGCCACTTGATGTTAACCCAGTCTTCCTTTCCAAGACTGTTTCGGCGCATGTTGAAATACTGCCTGCAGGATAGATGGAAAATACTTTTTGGTTCACACTGGTTACATGCTGTATTGTTTTAATGTATACTTCCTCTAACATTACCCAAATTTATAGGCAGCAGTTTTGCTGTCCTCCACTTCATGTGATTCCTCCATTTGCATGGGATCCACTATAAAAATGTGGTTTGACAGGGCATGCAGAAACTGTTTTAAAAATAAATATTTAATTAAGTCATAACATGTGTAATCATACAATCAACAAAAATAATAATAAAATAATGCAAAAATAATAAAATGAAATACTATAGAGGTTTAAAAAAATATATGTTTTGAGGGCAACAGCCTCACTGAGGCATATCCTTGGATGTAAATCCCTGTGCAGAGCAATGTCCGCCAAGTGACCCACACATCATTGTAAATGAGATGCTTCAAGTGGCCCTTCATGCAACACATTAAGAGCGGGTGTCGGTCAAAAACAGATCCCTTGTGGGATCAATAAAGTACATGTTCTTAGTTTTACAAAGAGCTGCCTCCCTGTAAACCTTGAATCCCTACAGCTTGTATATAGAAACTGATCACTAAAGGAAGCAGTCTCCTCTGCACACATATCTCATGCTGTTACATATACAGAGGAAAAACTACAGCTACACCCAAATTCTCTGTTGCTTTCAGGATTACTCTATTACAGCTTAACAGGACACAGAGAACACCCAGTAAAATCATTGGTACACCTCTCCTGTATTTGGTAGTGACTCTGCAATGCAGATGCATCCACAGAACCACCCTTACCATAAAGGACCCTTACCATTCTTGTCATGGTTCGTTCTCCCTCTTGCCACAAAGGAAAAACACTAAGCCAGCTGGACTAGTGAAGAACAGCATCTGCCTCCCATAAAAGCTGCACTGAAACGCTGTTGTATTAGTGGCTGTATACTTACCACAAACTTCCAGTGCACATTTCCTACATTGACAAATCCAATGGCTCCATCATAGTCATCGAATGTGACCTGAAACATTGTACATAGCTAGTTTCCTCCATAGGATTACAAAAACACCATGCTGCAATTATAAATATAGTATTTATATAACCCCTCATAGTATCATTACTCTTTATTGTGCTTGGCTGTGTTTTTGCATCCTGTCTGCCTGTAGAATACTGAATGCTAAGCTGACTGGACTGATGTAAGTGGTGCTCACTTTAAATACAACAATGTTGCATCTCCAGGTCACTTCTCTTCCCTTCCTTCCTGCTAGTATGCCCCAGCTATTACAAAAATCCCATTTACAACAATGATTATCAACATATCTCATCAGGTCTGTCACCCTTGAAGTTCCCTGTAAAGATTTCTATTGTGTCTGGTGCTAGTGTGTTTTTGTAGTGGATGTTTTATCTTTCTTAATTTGCTGGTATAGATACAGGGATAGGCTCCAGCCCCCAGTGACCCTGACAAAGCAAGTTCCAATGATGGATGGATTTGTTTTTCTATTTGTTGTAGAATACCCACCAGGAATTAATCGTGGAAGGATGATGGTGAAATTATGATGAAGACTGACACAGACACCAATATTTCAGGCTAAGATTAAAAAACAGTCCGTTATTGACCTCACAGTGGAAAAAAATTGCAATGTTACAGCAATACATGGTAACATTGGTGCTATTGAGCAAAACAGGCAATATAAATTCCCCCAAATCAGGCAAATTGCATTTCCACCAAACTAATGGGTGTAGTATAATGGTGATGGTGTTCTGGACCTGTGATGCCGATTTGGTGGTCCTGCCCCCAATAATGGTGGCGCTATTGAGCAAAACAGGCAATATAAATTCCCCCAAATCAGGCAAATTGCATTTTCACCAAACTAATGGGTGTAGTATAATGGTGATGGTGTTCTGGACCTGTGATGCCGATTTGGTGGTCCTGCCCCCAATAATGGTGGCGCTATTGAGCAAAACAGGCAATATAAATTCCCCCAAATCAGGCAAATTGCATTTCCACCAAACTAATGGGTGTAGTATAATGGTGATGGTGTTCTGGACCTGTGATGCCGATTTGGTGGTCCAACATTGTATATTAGAGAAGTTATGCAATATTTCTGCAGCATTATTATTTCATTTGCACTTTGTAGACGGTCCCTAGACGCTCGACTCTCCTCCTCCGCTGCATAGACACACATACAAAATATCCAGCAAAGCTGACGGCATGTTTGGACAAAATTTAGGCTGTAGCTTGTTGTCTACACTACCATGATGGGACACGTGCATTTTCGCGTCCTTACAATGTGTCTTGTGTGAGTTATTGAACCCGGAAGTTCGAACCTGTCAATCTGTTTCTAACTTTACCGAACCGGCTTTCAGTTGGTACGGGCGGACAGGAACTGCACCGAGAGCGGCAGGAAGAAAGGAGGGGGACTTGCGCTCTACGTGAACAACCGGTGGTGCAGCCCGGGACACGTTACGGTAAAGGAGCGTGTGTGCAGCCCGGACATTGAACTGCTAGCGGTGAGTCTACGTCCGTATTATTTGCCCAGAGAGTTCTCTCACGCCATTGTACTCGTTGTTTACATTGCTCCCTCGGCTGAGGCGTCGCGGGCTACTGACGTCATCAGCTCTGTGACCGCGAGGCTTCAGACCCAGCACCCTAATGCCTTCATAGCGATTTCTGGCGATTTTAACCATGTTAATCTGAAATCAACTCTGCCCACTTTCAAGCAGTTTGTGGACTGTAAAACAAGAGAAAATAAAACTCTAGATTTACTGTATGCTAATGTTAAAGAGGCATACAGCTCCATAGCTCTCCCTCCCTTGGGCAGATCAGACCATAGCCTAGTCCACCTCAAACCCCAGTATATACCAGCAGTACAGCGGCAGCCGGTGACCACCAAAACTGTACGGAGGTGGACACCGGAAGCCCTGGAGACCCTGCAGGGATGTTTTGAGGTGACTGACTGGGATGTGTTCTGTGACACCCACGGTGAGGATGTAGACACACTCACAGACTGTATCACAGAATATGTTAATTTTTGCACAGATTCACTAATCCCCACCAGGTCAATACGCTGCTTTCCAAACAATAAACCATGGGTGACAAAGGACATCAAGGCATCACTCAACAGAAAGAAGACAGCCTTCTTGAGTGGAGACAGAGAGGAGATGAGGAGGGCCCAGGCAGAGGTGAAGGAGAAGATTGGAGAGGGCAAGGAGAGCTACAGGAGGAAGCTGGAGAGCCAACTTGCCCGGAACAACTTGAGGGAGGTATGGAGTGGCATGCGAACCATCACCGGCCACAATAGGATCTCGGACCAGCTGATGGATGGAGATCTGCAGGAGGCCAACCAGCTGAACCTGTTCTTCAACAGGTTTGATAGTCCACTCCCTGACCACCCTCCCCCTCCCCCTCCCTGTGATGCACCATTAACACCTGTCGATAACAACAATGTACCTCCTCCTCCTCCCCCTCCCCCTAACCATACTAACCAGTTTCACCTCCCCATCAATAACATCACCCTGCCCCCCTTACCCCACCTTCCATTAACAACCCCCCAGCCTCCCCCATCAGATCTCTCTCTCTGCTCTTCTGTGTCCACAGTTACCATCACCACAGAAGATGTGAGGAGGGAGTTCAGTCGCCTACGACCGGGAAAAGCTGCAGGACCGGACGGACTCAGCCCCAGAGTACTCAGGGACTGCGCCACACAGCTGTGTGGGGTCTTCCAGCACATCTTCTCCCTGAGTCTGAGCCTGATGACTGTCCCTGCCCTGTGGAAGACAACATGCCTTGTTCCTGTGCCCAAGACCAAACATCCAAGCACACACAGCGACTACAGACCAGTTGCTCTGACTTCACATGTGATGAAGTCTCTGGAGAGGCTGGTCCTGAAACACCTGCGTGCTGTTGTGGAACCATCGCTGGACCCCCTGCAGTTTGCTTACCAGCCCCGTATTGGAGTGGAGGACGCCATCATCTACCTGCTGCACAGAGCACACACCTACTTGGAGGAGGCAGGTAACACTGTTAGAATCATGTTCTTTGATTTTTCCAGTGCGTTTAACACTGTGCAGCCTGCCCTTTTGAATAGGAAGCTCCTGGACATGCAGGTAGAGACCCCACTGGTCACCTGGATCACTAACTATCTTACAGGTCGACCACAATTTGTGAGGCTGAGGAACACCGTCTCGGACACGATAGTGAGCAGCACGGGGGCACCCCAGGGCATGGTACTGTCTCCATTCCTGTTCACACTCTATGCATCGGACTTCAGACACTGCTCACAGTCCTGCCACCTGCAGAAGTTCTCGGATGACTCTGCCATTGTGGGCTGTACCAGCAGAGGTCGGGAGGCGGAGTATATGAGTGTGGTGGACAGCTTCGTGGAGTGGTGCGGACAGAACCACCTGCAGCTGAATGTCACAAAGACAAGAGAGCTGGTGGTGGACTTCAGGAAGCACCAGACACTCCCAAACCCGGTCAGCATCAAGGGTACCAATGTGGACATTGTGGACAGCTACAAATACCTGGGTGTCCACATTGACCACAAACTGGACTGGTCCACAAATGCAGAGGCAATATACAGGAAGGGACAGAGTCGCCTGTATCTACTGAGGAGACTCAGGTCCTTTAACGTCTGCCAGACCATGCTGCAGATGTTTTACCACTGTGGTCTCCAGCGTCATCTTCTACGCTGTAGTGTGCTGGGGCAGCAGGATGAAGACGGCCGACACCAACAGACTCAACAAGCTCATTAGGAAGGCTGGCTCGGTGCTGGGAGTGGAGCTGGAGTCTGTGGTGGAGGTGACGGAGAGGAGGATACTGAGGAAACTCCTCAGTATTCGTAACAACGCGTCTCACCCCCTGCACGACACACTGCTGTCCTACAGGAGCACATTCAGCGGTAGACTGAGACTACCGAGGAGCAGCACAGAACGCCACAGGAGGTCTTTCCTGCCAGTGGCCATCAGACTGTATAACTCCTCCCCTTTCTGTAGGGAGAAGCGCTAGATAATCATGTCAGGCATCACTGTCATTCCCTCCACTTGTCTATATTATGTTTACTTAGCACCTTACATCTCCATATTTGTATCCATGTATCATATATTGTGCTCATACTGCGTACTGTACTCTTTTTTGGATTATAGTGACACTTATACTTATACTCTGTACTTAACTGCATTTATTGTGACTTGATACCTCTGGCACAAGAATTTCCTTCGGGATTAATAAAGTTTTATCTTATCTTATCTTATCTTATCTTATAAGATACAAGTTTGAGATTTACATTGTATTTCTTGTAACACAATTCCAGGTCTATAGTGCCTTTCAAATACCTCAACACATGTTTAGCTGCAACCTAATGTGGTTCTTTTGGATACTGTGACAGCTTACTGACTGAATAAAGCTCAAGTCTGGGCGAGTACTTGTCATTACATAGATTAAACTTCCAACCAATTCACGATACCTTTTTGGATCAATAGGTTCACCATCATTGTCAAATTTAAGTTTCACTTCACATGGTGTTTACCTTGGTTTGCAGTGAGTCATGTCAAATCAAATCAAATCTCTCCAGAATGTTTGTGATGCATCTTTTCTGGTTCATTTTTATCTCACCCTCTTTTTGTGCAAAATCAATGCCCAGGAAATGTCTAAGGTTTCCAAGATCTTTAATTTTGAACTTTGCTCCCAACATTTCCTTCACAGTTTTAATCACTTGGCCTTCACTCGCTGCAATAATAATGTCATCTACCCAAATGATCAATATGCATCTTTCTTTGTCAGTTTGTTTGCTGTACACGCAATGGTCAGCTGAGTTTTGAACAAACCATTTTCAATTAGAAAATCATGCAGCATTTTGTTCCAGTTTCTCCCCGATTGTTTCAGCCCATACAATGACTTATTACAGTTTTTTCTGATTGCTTAAACACTAACAATGATTCTTATAGCACAATTTCTAAAACTATTAATAGTTTTATCAAAATCACTCACCGAGTTTGCAAAACTAAAAGCAAAAAAACTGCTTTACACTCAATTTGCACTTTTGTAACACACAATTTGCAAATGTATAAATATAATCCACTTGACAGCACTCTTTTTGCTGAACTGTAAACACAACTCACTGCTTTACACACAACTTCCAAATGATCAACACACTCCTAGTAAAACTACATACATTTATGGCTGGTATTTACACTATTTTGCCAACTGTCTGGCTACACTGTCACATGTGAGAACTGTTTTACATCATTAGTTCACTTTGCAATCAGCATGAGCACTGTGAATAAGACACAGGTAAGCTTCAGTGTGGAGAACAATGGAGGGAGAAGGAAACTGAGAAGAGTGAGAATTAGAGGAGGAACATGAGGAAGAGGAGGAGGACGAAGACTAGGACGTGAATTTAGAGGAAGAGGATGAGGAGGTGAAGAGGAAGGAGGAAGGGTAAGAAGAAATAGAATTACTGATGTCATCGGAGCTACAATAGTGGATCATGTGATCAACCATGGAATGACCCTGAGGGAAGCTGGACAACGGGTTCAGCCTGAGCCGCTACACTGTAGCAAGCATCATAAGGACATATTGATGAGAATGGGTTAGTACAGTTCCCTCACACTAAGTTTTGGAGTAGTACCATACTCTAATGAGAAAAACAACAATACTGTACATGTAAAACTGAAACTGTTACTCCACAGAATTACTAGACATCCAGCATCTGGAAGGAGGCATGCGAGGATATGGACCAGGCATCATGTCAGGCCTGGATACGGCACTCCAGGAGACATGTTCCCCGGTGCCTTGGACTAGAAGACATTGCATGTGATGTTGATGAAATTCTGTGGCCAGACCCAGAGAGACAATGAGACTGATTTTCTCTCTCTCTCTCTCTTTCAGTGAAATTGTATGTTTTCTTGTGTTTGTTTTGATGTGTGTGAATAAACATTCATACTTGAAATTTGAATCCCTGTGTGTTTCTAGAACTATTTATGACAAAGGTTTGACCTCACATGGACAGACCTTGTGCACAGAGAAAGCAAAAGCCAGATGTGTTTTCAGTTAATACCATCAGTGTGTAGTTGGCACATTGTGTGCTTAGTAATATGATGGTTTGTGTTAACTGTGTGGTACAAAAATACCATTTTTACAAAGGTTTGAAGAGTTAAGCAAGATGTATTAGCTTTTGCAAGAGATCTACAATGTTTTGCTGATTTGGTGTAAGGTTTTTTTATCTGTGTGTAGAGTTTTGCACAAATAGCCAATAGTTACAGAAATGTGCTTAAGCAATCAGAAAAAACTGTAACTGTGTGGTACAAAAATACCATTTTTACAAAGGTTTGAAGAGTTAAGCAAGATGTATTGGCTTTTGCAAGAGATCTACAATGTTTTGCTGATTTGGTGTAAGGTTTTTTTATTTGTGTGTAGAGTTTTGCACAAATAGCCAATTCTTCTCATAGACTTTTGTAATTCATTTCCTTTGTTAGCTGTTGTCTGCTCTTTGGAGACAGCTCTGGCTGATATCAAGCTACGGTCGTAAATCCAGATCTTGATTGAAATAATGTGTTCATCCCCATGACCCCAATTTTATGAAACTTGAACTCATGTTTAATTTTCGTTCTACTTCACAATTGTATGCCACTTTGTGTTGGTCTTTCACATAACATTCCAATAAAATATATTTATGTTTGTGGTCATCATTCAGCTTCCGGCGCGGCCTCGAGGTAGCAGCCAGCCAGAGAAGCTCCGCACACCGCGGGTGTATTAAGTTGTTTTGCGTAATTTATTTCTACTCTAAACACTCTACTTCGTACTAAATTGCAGTATAAGCGGTCAGGCACTGCAATAATGCGTCTTTTCCGGACTTTCTTCATGGTCTTCATCGCTTTTGGAGCACTTTTATCATGCCGCGTCTCGGCCGTGACGGAAACACGCCAGGGCTCCATTGTTTACACCAGGGATCAGCTGATGAATCTCCAGCACAGCGGGATGTATGGCCAGCGACACGAAATCCCCAAAGAACTAAGAAGGAAACAACGCGGAAGCAGAGGGGGCAAAAGAAGACAGCTGAGGAAAAGAAGATACAAGCCGTATCTTCCTTCTATCGTCATGGGTAATGTTAGATCACTGGGTAATAAGATGGAAGAGTTAACATCTCTCACAAAGAGCGAGTGTGTGTTTCGTGAGGCGTCTGTAATGTGCTTTACAGAGACGTGGCTGCACGCAAACATACCGGACTCCACCGTGAGTTTAGCCGGCTTTCAGTTGGTACGGGCGGACAGGAACTGCACCGCGAGCGGCAGGAAGAAAGGAGGGGGACTTGCGCTCTACGTGAACAACCGGTGGTGCAGCCCGGGACACGTTACGGTAAAGGAGCGTGTGTGCAGCCCGGACATTGAACTGCTAGCGGTGAGTCTACGTCCATATTATTTGCCCATAGAGTTCTCTCACGCCATTGTACTCATTGTTTACATTGCTCCCTCGGCTGAGGCGTCGCAGGCTACTGACGTCATCAGCTCTGTGACCGCGAGGCTTCAGACCCAGCACCCTAATGCCTTCATAGCGATTTCTGGCGATTTTAACCATGTCAATCTGAAATCAACTCTGCCCACTTTCAAGCAGTTTGTGGACTGTAAAACAAGAGAAAATAAAACTCTAGATTTACTGTATGCTAATGTTAAAGAGGCCTACAGCTCCATAGCTCTCCCTCCCTTGGGCAGATCAGACCATAGCCTAGTCCACCTCAAACCCCAGTATATGTGTGTGAATAAACATTCATACTTGAAATTTGAATCCCTGTGTGTTTCTAGAACTATTTATGACAAAAGTTTGACCTCACCTTGTGCACAGAGAAAGCAAAAGCCAGATGTGTTTTCAGTTAATACCATCAGTGTGTAGTTGGCACATTGTGTGCTTAGTAATATGATGGTTTGTGTTAACTGTTTGGTACAAAAATACCATTTTTACAAAGGTTTGAAGAGTTAAGCAAGATGTATTAGCTTTTGCAAGAGATCTACAATGTTTTGCTGATTTGGTGTAAGGTTTTTTTATTTGTGTGTAGAGTTTTGCACAAATAGCCAATAGTTACAGAAATGTGCTTAAGCAATCAGAAAAAACTGTAAGTCTGCACACTACTTCAAACCCTTCAGGCTGCTCCATATATATTTCACAGTCTATAGGTGCATGTAAATATGCAGTTTTGACATCCATCTGATGTAAATCTAAGTCATACTGTGCTGCAAACTGCATTAAGACACGTACAGATTTCAGGTTTCAGATGGATTCTCTTTTATAGCATAAACCCATCTGCCCCCCACTGCATGATTACCTTCAGGCAGAGATGTCAATGTGAAGGTATCATTCTCTTTTAGAGAGTCCATCTCCTCCTTCATAGCTTTTACCCAGTGATCTGATTCTGAAGAGCTCAAAGCTTCCTTCAGTGTCTGGGGGACATCACATGCAACACGATAGCAGTAGTCAATTGTTAACTCCTGATCCTCATCACATTTTATTTTATAGTCACAGTCTGTATAGTACTGAGGGGGTCTCCTCTCTCTTGTTGGATATCGAGTACTCTGAATACTCTCACCTTCACCTTTTAAATTGGTATTACCATCACATTCTACTTTTATTTCTTGAGGGATTACCTCAGGTACATCCGTTTTTGATAACTGGGTCTCAACTCTCTTCCTGTGACTAAGGGGTTCATACAGGTCCTCATCTACCCGAGTGTCACACTCACTGGTATTCTTTGTGACAAACTTCACCAACCTATTTTTGAGTACTTTGCCTGTATCTGGATAGAAAACAAGATATGCAGGACTGTTTTTATCATAACCCACAAATATCCCCTTTTCACAACGTGCGTCCAACTTTTTCTTGTTATATTTATATGCATAACATTCTGACCCAAATGGTCTCATTTTGGATAGGTCAGGCTTCTTCCCAGTTATCAGGTAATATGGGGTCTGTTGTAACATCTATTCCTGATTATGGAAGCCGTTTGTACGGCATATGTCCACAACTCTTTTGGTAATTTGCTATCAATTAGCATGCATCTTGCCATTTCAAACAGGGTTCTCCAAGCTCTTTCAGCTGTCCCATTTTGATGGGGTGAATAAGGAGCTGAGGTTTCATGTCTGATGGCATTTCTACTGAGCAGTGACTGGAAAACAGAAGATGTAAACTCAGTTCCATTATCTGATCTTATACATTTGATCTTACCATAGGGTGCAACATCAGCAATGAACCTCTGTGGCTTTGGCAGTATCACTCTTGTTTTTCAGGAAATATGTGAACACAGCTCCTGAATAATCATCTGTGAATGCTAAAGCAAATCTGAAACCATCTTTCGCTGCTGGCTCTATAGGTCCAGCAAGATCTGCATGGACAAGTTCAAGTATATGTTTAGCTTTCTCATCTGGATCTCTGTTTCTGCTCTGAGCAAATTTACCTTGTATACACCCTTCACATTTCAGATTGGACTTATCGGTTTTACCTTGAATTTTCATTCCATCTGCAACACTCTCCAACTTTACCAAATCATCATAATTACAGTGGCCTAATATCTCATGCCACGTCTGAATGTCTAAACAGGCGTCACACTCATCAACCTCATCTGGAATAGTACTCAAATAAAACGGTCTATCACAGGTATGAATATTGCAGTTTTTTCTGATTGCTTAAGCACATTTCTGTAACTATTGGCTATTTGTGCAAAACTCTACACACAAATTAAAAAACCTTACACCAAATCAGCAAAACATTGTAGATCTCTTGCAAAAGCTAATACATCTTGCTTAACTCTTCAAACCTTTGTAAAAATGGTATTTTTGTACCACACAGTTAACACAAACCATCATATTACTAAGCACACAATGTGCCAACTACACACTGATGGTATTACAGTTTTTTCTGAATGCTTAAGCACATTTCTGTAACTATTGGCTATTTGTGCAAAACTCTACACACAAATAAAAAAACCTTACACCAAATCAGCAAAACATTGTAGATCTCTTGCAAAAGCCAATACATCTTGCTTAACTCTTCAAACCTTTGTAAAAATGGTATTTTTGTACCACACAGTTACAGTTTTTTCTGATTGCTTAAGCACATTTCTGTAACTATTGGCTATTTGTGCAAAACTCTACACACAGATAAAAAAACCTTACACCAAATCAGCAAAACATTGTAGATCTCTTGCAAAAGCTAATACATCTTGCTTAACTCTTCAAACCTTTGTAAAAATGGTATTTTTGTACCACACAGTTAACACAAACCATCATATTACTAAGCACACAATGTGCCAACTACACACTGATGGTATTAACTGAAAACACATCTGGCTTTTGCTTTCTCTGTGCACAAGGTCTGTCCATGTGAGGTCAAACCTTTGTCATAAATAGTTCTATAAACACAGGGATTCAAATTTCAAGTATGAATGTTTATTCACACACATCAAAACAAACACAAGAAAACATACAATTTCACTGAAAGAGAGAGAGAGAGAGAAAATCAGTCTTGTCTCTCTGGGTCCGGCCACAGAATTTCATCAACGTCGCATGCAATGTCTTCTAGTCCAAGGCACCGGGGAACATGTCTCCTGGAGTGCCGTATCCAGGCCTGACATGATGCCTGGTCCATATCCTCGCATGCCTCCTTCCAGATGCTGGATGTCTAGTAATTCTGTGGAGTAACAGTTTCAGTTTTACATGTACAGTATTGTTGTTTTTCTCATTAGAGTATGGTACACCTACAAAACTTAGTGTGAGGGAACTGTACTAACCCATTCTCATCAATATGTCCTTATGATGCTTGCTACAGTGTAGCGGCTCAGGCTGAACCCGTTGTCCAGCTTCCCTCAGGGTCATTCCATGGTTGATCACATGATCCACTATTGTAGCTCTGATGACATCAGTAATTCTATTTCTTCTTACTCTTCCTCCTTCCTCTTCACCTCCTCGTCCTCTTCCTCTAAATTCACCTCCTAGTCTTCGTCCTCCTCCTCTTCCTCCTCTTCCTCATGTTCCTCCTCTAATTCTCGTTCTTCTCAGTCTCCTTCTCCCTCCATTGTTCTCCACACTGAAGCTTACCTGTGTCTTATTCACAGTGCTCATGCTGATTGCAAAGTGAACTACTGATGTAAAACAGTTCTCACATGTGACAGTGTAGCCAGACAGTTGGCAAAATAGTGTAAATACTAGCCATAAATGTGTGTAGTTTTACTAGGAGTGTGTTGATCATTTGGAAGTTGTGTGTAAAGCAGTGAGTTGTGTTTACAGTTCAGCAACAAGAGTGCTGTGAAGTGGATTATATTTATACAATTGCAAATTGTGTGTTACAAAAGTGCAAACTGAGTGTAAAGCAGTTTTTTTGCTTTTAGTTTTGTAAACTCAGTGAGTGATTTTGCTATAACTATTAATAGTTTTAGAAATTGTGCTATAAGAATCATTGTTAGTGTTTAAGCAATCAGAAAAAACTGTAACACAAACCACCATATTACTAAGCACACAATGTGCCAACTACACACTGATGGTATTAACTGAAAACACATCTGGCTTTTGCTTTCTCTGTGCACAAGGTATGTCCATGTGAGGTCAAACCTTTGTCATAAATAGTTCTATAAACACACAGGGATTCAAATTTCAAGTATGAATGTTTATTCACACACATCAAAACAATCACAAGAAAACATACAATTTCACTGAAAGAGAGAGAGAGAGAGAGAGAGAGAGAGAGAGAGAAAATCAGTCTCATTGTCTCTCTGGGTCTGGCCACAGAATTTCATCAACATCACATGCAATGTCTTCTAGTCCAAGGCACCGGGGAACATGTCTCCTGGAGTGCCGTATCCAGGCCTGACATGATGCCTGGTCCATATCCTCGCATGCCTCCTTCCAGATGCTGGATGTCTAGTAATTCTGTGGAGTAACAGTTTCAGTTTTACATGTACAGTATTGTTGTTTTTCTCATTAGAGTATGATACACCTACAAAACTTAGTGTGAGGGAACTGTACTAACCCATTCTCATCAATATGTCCTTATGATGCTTGCTACAGTGTAGCGGCTCAGGCTGAACCCGTTGTCCAGCTTCCCTCAGTGGTTGATCACATGATCCACTATTGTAGCTCTGATGACATCAGTAATTCTATTTCTTCTTACTCTTCCTCCTTCCTCTTCCCCTCCTCGTCCTCTTCCTCTAAATTCACCTCCTAGTCTTCGTCCTCCTCCTCTTCCTCCTGCTTCCTCATGTCCTCATCCTCTTCTAATTCTCACTCTTCTCAGTCTCCTCCTCCCTCCATTGTTCTCCACACTGAAGCTTACCTGTGTCTTATTCACAGAGCTCATGCTGATTGCAAAGTGAACTAATGATGTAAAACAGTTCTCACATGTGACAGTGTAGCCAGACAGTTGGCAAAATAGTGTAAATACCAGCCATACATGTGTGTAGTTTTACTAGGAGTGTGTTGATCATTTGGAAATTGTGTGTAAAGCAGTGAGTTGTGTTTACAGTTCAGCAAAAACAGTGCTGTCAAGTGGATTATATTTATACATTTGCAAATTGTGTGTTACAAAAGTGCAAATTGAGTGTAAAGCAGTTTTTTTGCTTTTAGTTTTGCAAACTCAGTGAGTGATTTTGCTATAACTATTAATAGTTTTAGAAATTGTGCTATAAGAATCATTGTTAGTGTTTAAGCATTCGGAAAAAACTGCAATGATAATAAACACAAAGCTTTATTTAAGCCTTAAATTAAAATTAAAGCTTATATCCTTAAGTTCATAAGTAAGGCAGTTGGTTGTGTTGGTGAGGAAGTAACATGGTCAGTTCTTCTGATTATTTTCCCCATCTTGAACTCTCAATTTCCCTCCTTTCGCAAAGCTTTGGTAGTAATACGGGACAAACCAGCCGCCGAGGGCTGGTGCACCGGCTAAAGCAAATGTAACAGCCAAATACTTCCACACTTTGGCTGCAGCCCTGTGTTTTTTTCGTAAAGTGTCATAGCCTGCCATGCTCAGAAAGTACTTAGATCCATCAGAAGGGGGTCTAAGATTCAGGGTGCCATCTGGGTCCAGCGTCAGCTCGCCTACACCAGTAACACGTGTGCCCACCTGAAAAAAGGTGCATATTTTCATAATGTATTGTTACTATGTAAATTATTAGTGATAAGCAACAAACATTTTGTTGTGAATTAACTATTAAAATAACGAGCATTGGTAACTGACTCTAAGCATTTCCTCGGTCTCCAGTTGTCTGTTGGACTTCACCCCGCTGAAATACCATCCAAGAACACTGAATCCATGGCTGACCTGGTGAAACCTCTTGTACAATATCTCCATGTTCAGTCCAGAGGCCTTCAGTGGACAATGGACTCGGACTGCAGTCTCATCCGAACCCCTTAATACGAAGGGCACCGATCTCACTTGTTTGTGCAAGACTGGCTTATCACGTCTCTTGAAAAGAGCAGAGTAAAGGCTGTTCAATCCCAGCCTGTGCTCTGTGACTTCCACTTTGTTCAACACACCAACAAAGTCTTCATGACACTGACTCCTCAGTGGCTCGCCTACAGGCTCCACAACACCTACAATATATACACAAACATACAGTATGAAGTGGAAATACATAATCATCACTTGTTTGTATTAGAAATGATCCAGTTCTGGTTACCTTCAACAACAGCATACTGCAGACGTGCTCCTGGTGTAACCTCCAAAGTGTCTTTAAGGTTTCCATCTATGTTGATGTGGGAGGCATTCTGAATATGACACACACATAGTCAGATGGCACATGGAGGTTTTACAAACTTGCACATTACGCTGCATCACCATCACCAACAACATGTTAAAGGGCTGCAAAGGATTTTGGTTAAACAAGTAGGAGAGCTTTTCTAAAGCATTTTTGCATGGTGTACTTCTTTGTCAGAGACTAGTGAGCTGTCAGCATGCACTGAATGCAACAGTCCCTCTGTAAGTATTAGCAGTCAGAACCGCAATTCACTTTGCAGACTACTGCTATATAATGTTAATGAAATACATTCTTACTCACATCAAGCTCATCTGCTGTCTTCTTCTTCTTCCTATACATATAGTAGCAAAAGCCTGAAACAGCCAAGCCGGCCCCAAGGCACAGTGCCTCTGTCAGTGAAAAACCGAGACAGAATCTCGCCATTTCCTCTGGATGCCCTGTCACGGTCCTGCACAAACATAAAACATGTAAGAGGACTGTGAGATGCATCTTCCTGCATCTTAGCCATGTACTCAACTCCGAACCAACAGCAGGTGGAAAAAATATGTATGACATAATGAGGGATTAGTGTCAATGATTTACTGGACTGTGTGTATTGTTGAAAAATTTCTGTTAGGTGCAAAACATACCTGTTATATTACAAATACATTAAAAATACTTATCGTTTACAAATTTAGTTACTGATAAAGTAATACTAATACTACTGAGTTGTTACATGTTATTTCCTTAACAATCAGCCCTAAACTAAACTCACTTTAACAATAACTCGTAAACTGTGAGCTCTGTGACGGTGAGTGAGTGCCCGTTGAATAGAATCCGGTTGTCACCACCTACACCACGTGACGCAAATATTCTCCATCACCATGACAACCAGACAACAAACAACAAAGTACTCACTATATGTCTGCTCCAGTCTTCCCTCTAAGACTCTGACGACAGTCCGCTCGTCTCAACAGGTTTATTGGAAAGTGAAACTGAAAACAAACACATACAACTAATTACCAACAGTCAATATGCATTTATGAACTAAAACTGAATTCAGTATTATTAATACGTTGTATGTCTAAATATAAATGGTTGATGAGAGTTTGACTCCTGCAAGATTAAGTAAATTCAATCCAAGTGTTTTAGACGTGTGTGTTAAATGCAGGGCAGAGAATTGTTGCAGTTTGCACCAAGATGAAAGAGTTTTGGACAGAAATTGTACAAATAATGCAGGAAATCCTACAAATCAACATTGAACTAGAACCTACATGTTTTTATCTTAGGCATCCCTCCCAATAGATACAAGATAAAACAGAGAGAGCAATTTGTTGATATATGTTTGTTACAAGCAACAAAGGTCCTACCAGCGGCTAGCGCCCTCTACAGTCGAAGACCACAACAGTCAAAGAAGCACTCGATCAAATGTAAAAAAATGTCAACACAAGCACAAAACCACACCATCAGATTCCATCTAAAGATCAATAAGATAAAGTAAAAACAAAGTTACTCACGATGCTGCGTTAGGCGTGAGACATAAACTGTTTACACTGTAACTATGGCAACGCTCCAACTAAAGCTGAGTGACACTTACCTTTGAACCGCTCTCTGTCTCCATGGTAACATGACGCTTTAGATGAGCAGCCGGGACTCTACCACGTCATAGAATGCAGTGAGCATCTGTTTCTAAATAAATTATATAAATAAAGCTGCCTTTTTTATAACAAAACAGCTGCACTACCACCATCTATGGCTCCTACAGTATATATATTATATGATTGCTGTTAGCCGTTCCTGTCCTGATCCAGACTGTGGTCAGCAACACAGGGGAGAGCGGTCTCCAGGGCCGAAGGGCGGTGTCCTCCGGGGCCAACTCCCTAACCCTGACTCGGTAGCAAAGAAGGATGGAGGTGGTGGTGCACTAATGAGTACTAATGAGGAGCATTATTTCCAGCTGTGCTGAATGAACAACAGAGAGAACACAGCAGCTCTTCACTCCAACATGCAGCCTTTTGCAACCCACATAACACAGACAGCATCTGTGTCTCATTTCAGGGTCTGCATCCTTCGGAGGACGCAGCCTACGCGGTCTCAGGAGGCCGCGCCCTCCTGAGGATCCTCAACCGTTGGTAAATGGGACGGTCTGGCCTTCAAATCACTTCCTGATTGTGGCGCGACGTCATAAATTTTGCCCCGGGAAAAACAAAAGCAGCGACAGCGACACAACACGGACTAGACAACAAACGGGACAACAGTGTGGATTTAGACATTTGGAATATTTTAATATATTTATTTGTTGTTGGAGGAAGAGGAGAGGCGGCTCCAGCGGCAGCAAAACCGGTGACGGCTCATTTTCTTCAGGCTGGGAGAGCGCAGTGGGGAGGTGACGGTAAGCTGCTGTTTAACCATATTATTGATCATAATTAATATACCGGTTACTGAGCAAACGCTAGATATATAACCAGTAGATAGACAAATATGATTAAATGTAATTTATATTTGATTCAATTGTAAGACTTGATACAGGGTCTGTTTGTAATTTTAGTACTTTAAATAAATAGCTAAATGTGTAAGAACCCTGCAAATAACCCTGAAACCACTGCTTTAATGTGTCATTAAGCATCAGGTCTGTCACTGCACCAGAGAATTACTGCTGGGTGGAGGAGAGTGGGGCTCCCTGCAGGACCAGCTGTCTGTCCTGGAGGAGGTGTACTGACCATCATCACCTCTGGAGGGTGAGGATACATATTTTATAGCTTTTCATATTTTAAGCTGCTTTGGAAGCCGCTCTGTTGAAGTTATTATTTTTATTTTTGCCCTTTTTAAAAACATCTTTAGTAACATGGCAGCCGCCGATCGTCAGCTCTGCAAACCCTGATGGAGGATGTGGTGGACAGAGGAGACAGACACCCCCCTCCCCCAGATGATGTCCCACTCACAGCCAGAGGACTCCAAGGTCTTCACCGTGGCATCATCCAGTCCAGCAGCACCAAGGACTCCTGCTCAGCCAAACATTTATATATATGTTCTTTGTGAATAGTATTTTCTGCTGATCTTTTATAAATAATAAACTGTACATTTTCATAATGCCCACTGGTAAATAGTTAGAAATGTTCAAACTGTGTCTTTGTAAATATTGTACATAACAGAACAATAAATGATTTACTGTGGTCACTGAGAAGTTGTTCAAAAGTTTACTTCAATTATAAATAGGTGAAAACACATGATGTAACAAGGTGAGAAGAGTTTAAGAACACAGAGACAAGAACGATTTAATATACAATTTAATAAGTAACATTTAAATAACACAGAACATAAAATCACTGCTGTCCAACATCCTCTGTATGAGCTGAGGTCTGTCCGTTCTTTCTCTGCTCTCCCCCTCTCTCTCCCTCTCTCTCTCTCTCTCTCTCCCTCCCTCCCTCCCTCTCTCTCCCTCTCTCTCTCTCTCCCTCTCTCTCCAGCCTCATCTCCTCCGTTATCAATTGTCAGGTTTCTTCTGTTTCTCTCTGCTCCTCCTACAACAAAATGCCAACAGGCAGAATGACCGTTTGATATAATAACCATTATATTGCTCCTCACGTGAACTATACTTTATACTATACTACAGTAAACAGTCCAGAAACAACATTCAATCAAAACGTTTAGTTTACAGCGCCTCGTATCAACAGGACGTCATGTTTGTAAATATAAAACTCATTTTTTTAATGCCGCTATCACTACTAGCATTTTAAAACTCTCGAACTACTGCTCTGTACTTACATTTAAATGTGAATTCGGCACTCCTGCCGCTGCCGCTCGCTTGGTCCGTCATTGTACTATTGGACAAAAAGTAGGTCCGCAAAGCATTGTGGGATATTTAAGGCCACGAACGATGGTAGCGATGCATCCTCCAAATTCAGGCAAAAGGAGGACGCATTTGGAGGACCCTTCGACTTTTGCATTCTATGACGTGGTTATTTACAGTTTTTTCTGATTGCTTAAGCACATTTCTGTAACTATTGGCTATTTGTGCAAAACTCTACACACAAATAAAAAAACCTTACACCAAATCAGCAAAACATTGTAGATCTCTTGCAAAAGCCAATACATCTTGCTTAACTCTTCAAACCTTTGTAAAAATGGTATTTTTGTACCACACAGTTAACACAAACCATCATATTACTAAGCACACAATGTGCCAACTACACACTGATGGTATTAACTGAAAACACATCTGGCTTTTGCTTTCTCTGTGCACAAGGTCTGTCCATGTGAGGTCAAACTTTTGTCATAAATAGTTCTAGAAACACAGGGATTCAAATTTCAAGTATGAATTTTTATTCACACACATCAACACAAACACAAGAAAACATACAATTTCACTGAAAGAGAGAGAGAGAGAGAAAATCAGTCTCATTGTCTCTCTGGGTCCGGCCACAGAATTTCATCAACGTCGCATGCAATGTCTTCTAGTCCAAGGCACCGGGGAACATGTCTCCTGGAGTGCCGTATCCAGGCCTGACATGATGCCTGGTCCATATCCTCGCATGCCTCCTTCCAGATGCTGGATGTCTAGTAATTCTGTGGAGTAACAGTTTCAGTTTTACATGTACAGTATTGTTGTTTTTCTCATTAGAGTATGGTACACCTACAAAACTTAGAGTGAAGGAACTGTACTAACCCATTCTCATCAATATGTCCTTATGATGCTTGCTACAGTGTAGCGGCTCAGGCTGAACCCGTTGTCCAGCTTCCCTCAGGGTCATTCCATGGTTGATCACATGATCCACTATTGTAGCTCCGATGACATCAGTAATTCTATTTCTTCTTACCCTTCCTCCTTCCTCTTCACCTCCTCGTCCTCTTCCTCTAAATTCACCTCCTAGTCTTCGTCCTCCTCCTCTTCCTCATGTCCTCATCCTCCTCTAATTCTCACTCTTCTCAGTTTCCTTCTCTCTCCATTGTTCTCCACACTGAAGCTTACCTGTGGCTTATTTACAGAGCTCATGCTGATTGCAAAGTGAACTAATGATGTAAAACAGTTCTCACATGTGACAGTGTAGCCAGACAGTTGGCAAAATAGTGTAAATACCAGCCATAAATGTGTGTAGTTTTACTAGGAGTGTGTTGATCATTTGGAAGTTGTGTGTAAAGCAGTGAGTTGTGTTTACAGTTCAGCAAAAAGATGCTGTGAAGTGGATTATATTTTTACATTTGCAAATTGTGTGTTACAAAAGTGCAAACTGAGTGTAAAGCAGTTTTTTGGCTTTTAGTTTTGCAAACTCAGTGAGTGATTTTGCTATAACTATTAAGAGTTTTAGAAATTGTGCTATAAGAATCATTGTTAGTGTTTAAGCAATCAGAAAAAACTGTAAGAGTCCCGGCTGCTCATCTAAAGCGTCATGTTACCATGGAGACAGAGAGCGGTTGTAAGGTAAGTGTCACTCAGCTTTAGTTGGAGCGTTGCCATAGTTACAGTGTAAACAGTTTATGTCTCACGCCTAACGCAGCATCGTGAGTAACTTTGTTTTTACTTTATCTTATTGATCTTTAGATGGAATCTGATGGTGTGGTTTTGTGCTTGTGTTGACATTTTTTTACATTTGATCGAGTGCTTCTTTGACTGTTGTGGTCTTCGACTGTAGAGGGCGCTAGCCGCTGGTAGGACCTTTGTTGCTTGTAACAAACATATATCAACAAATTGCTCTCTCTGTTTTATCTTGTATCTATTGGGAGGGATGCCTAAGATAAAAACATGTAGGTTCTAGTTCAATGTTGATTTGTAGGATTTCCTGCATTATTTGTACAATTTCTGTCCAAAACTCTTTCATCTTGGTGCAAACTGCAACAATTCTCTGCCCTGCATTTAACACACACGTCTAAAACACTTGGATTGAATTTACTTAATCTTGCAGGAGTCAAACTCTCATCAACCATTTATATTTAGACATACAACGTATTAATAATACTGAATTCAGTTTTAGTTCATAAATGCATATTGACTGTTGGTAATTAGTTGTATGTGTTTGTTTTCAGTTTCACTTTCCAATAAACCTGTTGAGACGAGCGGACTGTCGTCAGAGTCTTAGAGGGAAGACTGGAGCAGACATATAGTGAGTACTTTGTTGTTTGTTGTCTGGTTGTCATGGTGATGGAGAATATTTGCGTCACGTGGTGTAGGTGGTGACAACCGGATTCTATTCAACGGGCACTCACTCACCGTCACAGAGCTCACAGTTTACGAGTTATTGTTAAAGTGAGTTTAGTTTAGGGCTGATTGTTAAGGAAATAACATGTAACAACTCAGTAGTATTAGTATTACTTTATCAGTAACTAAATTTGTAAACGATAAGTATTTTTAATGTATTTGTAATATAACAGGTATGTTTTGCACCTAACAGAAATTTTTCAACAATACACACAGTCCAGTAAATCATTGACACTAATCCCTCATTATGTCATACATATTTTTTCCACCTGCTGTTGGTTCGGAGTTGAGTACATGGCTAAGATGCAGGAAGATGCATCTCACAGTCCTCTTACATGTTTTATGTTTGTGCAGGACCGTGACAGGGCATCCAGAGGAAATGGCGAGATTCTGTCTCGGTTTTTCACTGACAGAGGCACTGTGCCTTGGGGCCGGCTTGGCTGTTTCAGGCTTTTGCTACTATATGTATAGGAAGAAGAAGAAGACAGCAGATGAGCTTGATGTGAGTAAGAATGTATTTCATTAACATTATATAGCAGTAGTCTGCAAAGTGAATTGCGGTTCTGACTGCTAATACTTACAGAGGGACTGTTGCATTCAGTGCATGCTGACAGCTCACTAGTCTCTGACAAAGAAGTACACCATGCAAAAATGCTCTAGAAAAGCTCTCCTACTTGTTTAACCAAAATCCTTTGCAGCCCTTTAACATGTTGTTGGTGATGGTGATGCAGCGTAATGTGCAAGTTTGTAAAACCTCCATGTGCCATCTGACTATGTGTGTGTCATATTCAGAATGCCTCCCACATCAACATAGATGGAAACCTTAAAGACACTTTGGAGGTTACACCAGGAGCACGTCTGCAGTATGCTGTTGTTGAAGGTAACCAGAACTGGATCATTTCTAATACAAACAAGTGATGATTATGTATTTCCACTTCATACTGTATGTTTGTGTATATATTGTAGGTGTTGTGGAGCCTGTAGGCGAGCCACTGAGGAGTCAGTGTCATGAAGACTTTGTTGGTGTGTTGAACAAAGTGGAAGTCACAGAGCACAGGCTGGGATTGAACAGCCTTTACTCTGCTCTTTTCAAGAGACGTGATAAGCCAGTCTTGCACAAACAAGTGAGATCGGTGCCCTTTGTATTAAGGGGTTCGGATGAGACTGCAGTCCGAGTCCATTGTCCACTGAAGGCCTCTGGACTGAACATGGAGATATTGTACAAGAGGTTTCACCAGGTCAGCCATGGATTCAGTGTTCTTGGATGGTATTTCAGCGGGGTGAAGTCCAACAGACAACTGGAGACCGAGGAAATGCTTAGAGTCAGTTACCAATGCTCGTTATTTTAATAGTTAATTCACAACAAAATGTTTGTTGCTTATCACTAATAATTTACATAGTAACAATACATTATGAAAATATGCACCTTTTTTCAGGTGGGCACACGTGTTACTGGTGTAGGCGAGCTGACGCTGGACCCAGATGGCACCCTGAATCTTAGACCCCCTTCTGATGGATCTAAGTACTTTCTGAGCATGGCAGGCTATGACACTTTACGAAAAAAACACAGGGCTGCTGCCAAAGTGTGGAAGTATTTGGCTGTTATATTTGCTTTAGCCAGTGCACCAGCATTCTACACCTGCTATCAAGCTCAGCCAGAACATTTGATGTTATTTATTTTATTCTTTTCGTGATTGTAATTTCCTTCTTAATTGAGTGTTTTAAAAGGTTTATTCTGTGATTTCATCTTATGTTATGCACTCTGAATTGCCTTGTGTATGAATGGTGCTATATAAATAAAGCTTGCCTTGCCTCCAATTGTACTGTAAATATCTGGCCATGATGTTCTGTGTCAGAAAAGGATCTCTCTTAATGAGGATGTTTCACTTGTTACCGTTTGCTACTCCATTCATTTAAAAAGAGAAATTCCACCTTCTAACTGTTTACAGGCAGTCTGAAAAGAACAGAACACAATATAGGGGGATGCTCTAAAACCAAGAATCCAACCAACTCATTAAACATGTAAAATGATGAAGATAACACATCGCTTTTGGTTATCCTAACTCCCATGGATATCTCCACACAATAACATATTTTCTGGGTTTCAGAAAACATGATCAATGGTCTTACCCAGAAACCTAGATAAAAGTTTACACTATGCTGATAGAGCCTTTTAACAGCAAGCAACGCTGCATTTCACACTATACTGGATCTTTAAATGTGTTATCTGTGGTGAAATACCTATCCTGGCATTCCAAGAGGCAAAGCTGAAGTGGGGAACAACAGGAAATTGAGTATAAAGTACAGCAGCATGGAGTGACAAGGAGTATGGTCGAGCTTCTGGTGGGGAAAACCTGGCAAAGATGCTCCAGATAGACAGGGACAGTACTAGCTCTGGAAAGTTCCTGGTAAACACAGAACAATCTCCATTCATCACTGGTATTAATGTAATCACTCACTGCCTCACTGCCAGGAGGTGGACACAAGTGTTGTTTTGACAGGCATTCATCATATTCTTTGTGCCTGACGGTAATACTAACATTGAATGTTTATATCATGAAAGAAAATGGTCATCCACCTCTGAATCAGGGAGGGAGCTGAGATGACATGAGATGATCTTACAGCATATGTGGTCATAGACCCTGTGTACCTGCCTGTGCCTCCACATCAAATGGCAGCTGATAAGATCAGAGTTCAGGCCATTTTTTCATATAGTTACAAACGCTTGGTGGCAGCAGCACCTGGTGTCTGAAAAGACCTGTAGTGAGTCATCAAGTGTACTATTTCTGTCATCTCTAACCAGCAATGAGTCAACATTGACAACACATAGATGAAAAGGGAAAAACAAGTGTGTGTGTGGAGGTGAAGGAGGCAGTACAAGGTGAAGAGTGTGACATCAAGCCTGGTTTAGGGTGAAAAAAAGGAGCAGGTGGATGACACAGGATCCCATTAATTACCCTGTGCGAGTGCAGGCATTTGGCATGCCTCGCTTGCTGTTTTGGTGACATGTCTGACTGTTTTGGTGACACTGCCTCCACCTTTAAGACTAGACTTAAAACTTTTCTGTTTAGTAAGGCCTACAGTTAGCCTTAGACCTAGTGTGTAGCACAGCTATGCTGCTCTAGGCCTACGTTGTCGGGGGGCACAAACATGATCCACTGAGCAGTTTCCCTCTCACCCTCTAACCTCTCCTTTTCTCTCCTCAGTCTGGCTCACACTGGTCTCAAGACCTGCATGCTGACCTGCAGTCCGGCCCGTGAATCTCTCTTGCTCTACGTTGTCGGGTGGCACAAACACGATCCTCTGAACACCCTCTGACCTCTCCTCCACTCTCCTTAGTCTGGATCATACTGGGTAATATCGTCTCATAATCTGTGTTTACCGTCCTCCTCGTAGTTCTGTGCCTCGCTCTCTCTCTCTCTCTCTCTCTCTCTCTCAGGTCTCAGACCTGCATACTGACCTGCAGTCTGGCCCCTGATCTCTCCTGTGCTCATCGACTTCATCAGCCCCTGCTGCTCATCCTTGCTATCAAATTACTATTCCTACTTATGGACTGACGATATATATAGATATCTATTACAATATAATCACCGTTTCATCTTGCTGTCATGTTTGCTCTGTACTGTATCATGTTTGCTCCTCTCTCTCTCCTCTCTCTCTCTCTCTCTCTCCTTCATCCTCTCTCTCTCTCCCTCTCTCTCTCTCTCTCTCCTTCATCCTCGCTGACTAGCAGCAGGACTGGTTCCCCCTTAAGTTGACGGGTCCTGCTCAAGGTTTCTTCCTCTTAAAGGGAGTTTTCCTTGCCACAGTGCTCTTAGGGGGGTTCCTGCGAAGCGCTTTGAGACAATGTCTGATTGTAATATGCGCTATATAAATAAAACTGAATTGAATTGAATTGAATTGTTTTATGACTGATTCAGCTAATATTCAGAGTAATTCTGTCATGAGCCAGGGTTCTGGCCCCTTGTCATGTTATTATATTGTTTGTTTTGTTTTTTTGTTGACCTGGCAGCACCTCTACACCCTCAGGCTTAAGCTGCTGCAGACTCTCGGTGAGATGGAGGACCGTATGAGGGTACTGCGCTCCCTCACCGAGGAGCTGGCGGAGAAGGATCCTGGGCAGCTTCCCCTGCTCAACCAGGTGTTGGCAGTCTCGACGTCGCCGCCCACTCCAGAATCTGCATGGCCGGCTGGATTCTCTGCCTCAGTCCTCAGACCAGCCGATGGGCCTCCAGGGGAGCAAGTGCTACATCAGCGTCGACGACGCCGATGGCCAGCCAAAGCTACCTCCCCTGCAACTCCCTCCGATGGCTCCGTTCAACCCAGACGACGTCGCTCCTTCCCGCTCCGTCAGAGGGCAGACTTCAGACGACATCGCTCCCCCCCGCTCCGTCAGAGGGCGGACTCCAGACAACATCGCTCCTCCCCACTCCGACAGAGGGCGGGCTCCAGATTACGTCACCTCCTCCTGCACCACCTGAGGGTGGGTGTCTCTGTGCCGTCTCCAAGGATTTATCCGTCGAGCTTTTGGATTTTTTTATACCTTGGAACATTAGCGGCATTGACACTGACTGAAGGGGGGTCTTTCCTCAATGCTAGAGGGTCTTCGGCCCTGGGTTCCAGCCCAGGCCTCGATGAACCCTCAGCTCAGGGTCCCAGTCCTGATCCTTGTGGGGTTCCGTCCCCAGTTCCCTGTCCGAGTCCTGGTGGGGTTCCGTCCCCGAGTTCCAGTCATCAGCCTGGTGGGGTTCCGCCCCCGGCTTCCTGTCTTGACCTTAGTTGTCCACTGCTTCCGAGCCTCTGCTCCGGCCCTGGTGGGCCTCCTCTCCTGAGTCCTCGTCCTGACCCCGGCGGTCCACCGTCCCCGAGCTCCAGCTCCGGTCCTGGTGGGCCTCCTCTTCCGAGGGCTCGCCCAGACCCTGTTGGCCCCGACGCCGGTGGTTCTTCCCCTCTGGTCTCCAGTCCCGATGACGGTGGCCCTCCCTCGGCTCTGGCTTCCTGTCCGGACCCCGGAGGGTCCTCATCCTCGGCTCTGGCTTCCAGCCTGGACCCCGGTGGGTCCTCTGCTCCAGCGCCGGTCTCCAGCCCGGACCCCTGTGGGTCCTCCTCCTCGTCTCTGCCGACCTTCTGCCTGGACCCACAGCTCTGTCCTCGGTGGTCCTCCACCCGGACCCTGGAGGGTCCGCTACTCCATCTCTGGCTGTCTTCTGCCCGGACCCCGGAGGGTCTGCACCCTCATCGTCGCTGGTCTCCTGCCCGGACCCCGGAGGGTCCGCTACTCCATCTCTGGCGGTCTTCTGCCCGGGGGGTCCACACCCTCATCCTCGATGGTCTCCTGCCTGGACCCCGTAGGGTCTGCATCCTCGTCCTCGCTGGTCTTCCGCCCGGATCCCGGAGGGTCCGCATCCTCGTCCTCGCTGGTCTTCCGCCCGGACCCCGGAGGGTCTGCATCCTCGTCCTCGCTGGTCTTACACCCGGACCCCGGAGGGTCCGCTACTCCATCTCTGGCGGTCTTCTGCCCGGACCCCGGAGGGTCCACACTAGGGATGTCCTGATCAGGTTTTTTGACTTTGAGTCCGAGTCTGAGTCATTTGATTTTGAGTATCTGCCGATACCGAGTCCAGATCCGATACTTTCAAGATTCTCTATAAAGGCGGCAAATAGGATTTCAGACACGCAGCAGTTCATCGAGACCTCGCACCAAAAGCAACTGTCATACCTAGGCCTGTCATGACCCCGGAGGGTCCTCATCCTCGGCTCTGGCTTCCAGCCTGGACCCCGGTGGGTCCTCTGCTCCAGCGCCGGTCTCCAGCCCGGACCCCTGTGGGTCCTCCTCCTCGTCTCTGCCGACCTTCTGCCTGGACCCACAGCTCTGTCCTCGGTGGTCCTCCACCCGGACCCTGGAGGGTCCGCTACTCCATCTCTGGCGGCCTTCTGCTCGGACCCCGGAGGGTCTGCACCCTTGTCCTTGCTGGTCTCCTGCCCGGACCCCGGAGGGTCCGCTACTCCATCTCTGGCGGTCTTCTGCCCGGAGGGTCCACACCCTCGTCCTCGCTGGTCTCCTGCCTGGACCCCGGAGGGTCCGCATCCTCGTCCTCGCTGGTCTTCCGCTCGGACCCCGGAGGGTCCGCATCCTCGTCCTCGCTGGTCTGCCGCCTGGATCCCGGAGGGTCCGCATCCTTGTCCTCGCTGGTCTTCCGCCCGGACCCCGGAGGGTCCGCTGCCTCATCCTCGTTGACCATCCGCCCTGTCCCAGGAGGGTCCGCTACTCCATCTCTGGCGGTCTTCTGCCTGGACCCCAGAGGGTCCACACCCTCGTCCTCACTGGTCTCCTGCCCGGACCCCGGAGTGTCCGCTACTCCATCTCTGGCGGTCTTCTGCCCGGACCCCGGAGGGTCCACACTAGGGATGTCCCGATCAGGTTTTTTGCCTTTGAGTCCGAGTCCGAGTCATTTGATTTTGAGTATCTGCTGATACCGAGTCCAGATCCGATACTTTCAAGATTCTCTATAAAGGCGGTAAATAGGATTTCAGACACGCAGCAGCTCATCGAGACCTCGCACCAAAAGCAACTGTCATACCTAGGCCTGTCATGATAACAGATTTTGCTGGGTGATTAATTGCCAAGAGAAATTATTGCGATAATCGATAATATTGTCGTTTTGAGACTATGTTCAACTAATATAATGATAACAACATACAATGCAAGTACACCCTTTCAAAGATCAATAAACTTTATTTCTAAAGAACATTTAACACTGGAAAGGCCCCCAATTATCAACATTATTATTATTATTATTATTGTTATTATTAATGATATTAATATTAAGGTTGATATTATTATTATGAGCAGTGGTAGGCGTATTACCATGGCTTATCTGAGCATAGTCAATGGAGTTAAGTCAAACCAACTAGCACGTCATGAGCAACAGAGCCAAACAACACGCACTCTCTGGGAGTGGGCTCACCTGCACATGTGCTTTGTGCACACGCGTTTGCGTTTGCGTGTGTGTATGCGCATCAGGCCGCTGCTGACAGCTGCAGTGAATTTTACAAACGCCACCATGTGGACAGAAACACATAGAAACTGATAGAGATGGCACCAGAGGACTGGGCAAGAGGACTAGAATGGGTGGCGCTGCAGCGAGTGCCACCAGTGAGAAGGCAGAGAACTTCACTCGCACAACGCGGACTCTCTGAGAGCAGGTTCTATACATGAGCATGTTTAGTGTCGTGGTGAATTGTGGCAAAGTGTTGAAACGGTGTTGAGCAGCTTCACAGACCTCGGTGTTGCTGTAACGTCCAAGCCCTGCAGCGCTGTGACGCACCGTGGCGACGCAGACAGCGAGCTGACAGTGGTCTGCTCAGAACATCCCGTAAACGTTACACAATGAGTTAAAAAATAAGAAAGTTAAAAAAAATACGCTACGACGCACCGGAGTGACGCCTTTTGTCATCCAGTCTCTTTGGCAGCGAGAGGGAGAGAGAGAGAGAGAGAGAGAGAGAGGAAAATAAACCAGCATGCAAATGTAATTTATCGCGGCCGAACAACTTATCGAGCCCATTTAATTTATCGTGCAATTAATTGATTTATTGTTTATCGCGACAGGCCTAGTCATACCCCTACACTACAGGACACAGGGCCACCCTGCACAGAAGGCGTTAACTTTGAGAGCCCTAATAAATATATATCCGAGTCCTGATCGGGAGGTAACAGCCGATTCTGATCGAGTCTGAAATCACGTGATCGGAAATCGGGCCCGATTATGTGATTTCAGACTCGATCGGAATCGGATCGGGACATCCCTAGTCCGCATCCTCGTCCTCGCTGGTCTTCCGCCCGGACCCCGGAGGATCCGCATCCTCGTCCTCGCTGGTCTTCCGCCCGGACCCTGGTACTGTCATGAGCCAGGGTTTTGGCCCCTTGTCATGTTATTATGTTGTTTGTTTTGTTATTTAGTTTTCAGTGTTTGTCCTCTTTCTCTGCTCCTCCTCAGTCCTTCCCTCTCTCCTTCTGTTCCTCCTCCCTCCTGTTCTCTGCTCCTCAGTCCTTCCCTCTCTCCTCCTCTAGTCTCCTCCCTGATTATCAGCTCCTCCCTAATTGTGTTCACCTGTGCCGTCTCTCCTCTTTTTAAGCCCTGTGCCTTCCCTTTGTCTTTGTCAGTTCTTCCCTTGTGAACCCCATGTGAATCCCTGGTTATTACCTGCCTTTCACTCTTGGCGTCCTCCCTTCCTCCTCAGGTTTGGTTTGTGTTTTTGACCTCCCTTCTTTTGTGTTTATTTGTACTTTTGTCTTTTGCAGTTTGACTGGCACTGTTTTCAGTAGCCCTCTTTTGTTCTCCTGCGCCTCTGGTCATTGTTTTGTAGTTTAGCTTTGAATAAAGCTCCACTTTTGCGCGGTTTATTTCTTATTTTTTTAGTTGGTCATATCCCTCCTCCTCCTCCTCCTCTTCCTCCTCCTCCTTCTTGTACGGAACAGAGGGTGAGCTCACCAAAGCAGCTGGTATTGATCTGACCCCCCCCCTCCCCCCAACATGTTATGAAGTCACTTCAGTGTTGACCTGTAATGGATCCACGGCAGCTGACTGTCACCCAGGAGCCACAGCCTGCGTCCCCGCTGGGGCGGCGCTGTTTTTGTGGAGTCACTTCCACCTGATCACTCACTCACTGTCGTGTTGACTGGATCAAAACACAGCTGGCTGATGTGAGGCATTGAGGAGCAGGGTCAGGTTGTAGGTCAAGATAGTGCTTTACAAACCCTGACCACAGTGACTCCCGTCAGGCTGCATGAGATGATACACTAAACACAGTTAGAGTGCATGTGTCCCCTGCACAGGGTCATGGGGGCAGGAGCCCCGTCAGTGCAGGAACACCTTAACCGAAATGCATTAGTCTGGACTTTGTGCAAGGACAACAACTCATGTCAGCGTGCACAAAACAACAACATCATACAAAGGATGAGCCCGGGTCGAATAATCGAGACGGGTCCTGACTGATAACAGAGCTGGTCTGTGTCTGGTGGGAGTCCGCTCACCTCAGCCGCCCTCAGACTAAATGAGGCCGACAGCCGATGTGTCACCGCTCATCAGCCGCTCGAGGACGCCGCCGTGTGACCGCCGGCTCAGAAAGCAGAGGTCAGAATGATCCGACACCTCGGTCAGAAAAAGGAGCTTTATAAACAGGAAGGAGCATCTTAAACAACAGTCTGTAATAAGAGGGACGCGAGTCTCACAGCTCCGGTCCGAGCCAGTGAGCTGAGTAATTGTTTGCCTTGTTTACATGGTGGAAATGAATGAGGAGCGCGGTGACAGGCGGCGGAGAGGCCTGAGAGCAGCTGCTTTCACACAGCAGCACCTGAAGGAGCGACCACAGCCTGAAACCAGGTCAGCCCAGAACCTGTCCAAAACCTGGACCCACAAAGACGAAGCTCAGAAAGCTGACATTCAGCTGTCCTTGAATCCACCATGTTTAAAACTATTTTACCCATTGACAGTAAAAACTATGGACAGAGCCTCCGTGACGTCACCCGTTTGTTTCTGAAGAGCCGTTTTGAGTCTCAGTGGGAGGTTCCGGGACGTGATGACCGCCGCCATGTTGGCAGCGTCACGTCAACTAAAACTCCGAATATGGACAAAGAGGGGGGGCACGAGCGGGGTTTAGGGGGCGGGCGATCGTGGAAGCAGGAAACTCACGCTGTGATACGTCAACTGTCTGTCACTCAAGCGGCAACGCCCATAATTAGGCGTAATTTTAAGTCCGAATACAATTGAAACGAGTGAATTGTAAAAAAATTCACCCCCCCTACAATTGACACTAGAAGAGAACCTATCATCTGAGACCAGAGTGGTTTTTTGTACCAGGCCGTAAACATGTTCTTTTCTGCTGTGAAATCGGCCATTTTAACATGGGAGTCTATGGGAAATTACTCGCTTTTGGAGCCAACCCCTAGCTGTTGCAGCGTGAATTACAAGTTTTGACACTTCCGCATGGGCTTCCACTTTGAGCCCCGAAGGTTGCCGCTTGATTTTACCTCTTCTTGCACAGAGTTCAGGACACCATGATGGATCACATGCTCGCAGCAGTCACATGACCAACACTCAGAGAGTCTCTGTCTGACCTGCAGCTGATCTCTGTCTGAACACCTGAGTGACTCTGCACACTGACTGCTCTCTGCCTGCAGGCAGGAGTGTTTCAGTTTGACCAAACCTCTGCTGTGTCTCCACAGAGGAGGATGAGCACAGGGTGAGGATGTGAAGTGGGACGTGGAGGTGAGGAGACGATGGCTCTTATCTTAACGAGCTGAGTCCCACTGAGCGCTGAATAAATACCAGACGGTGAATCTACTTAGGAAAATCTCCGTCATATAAGCCCTTTATTTTCACCGCCCCCCTCCAAACTGCTCCAATCGGACAAAGAGTCTTCACCCACCAGGCCCTGATAACAGTTAGTGAGTTCTAAATAAAGTTCTTAAGCTGAATTTCCAGAATAAGAAATAAGAGTCAGACTGACAGAAGCAGGATGTGTGTGCAGATGTTTGGTGGTCATCAGATCTGCTGCTGTGTTTGATCAGCAGGAGTAATGAGGACTTTCCCCTGAAGTCCTGTCAGGCTCCACAAACAGCAAGCCGGAAAATGTTTCATCACTTCCCGTCAGACACGTTTCATCACATCCATCACATTAAAAGGGCGTTGATGAAACTCTGTCAGACTGTGAGATCAAGCCGGCCACGCAATCCTCTGCCTTTTTACAGTAACTGGGTCATCCTGCAGAAGAACCACGCAAAGTTCAGAGTCTTCCTGTCAGTGTGTGGAAAACACAGCGGAGCTCATCACCCAGTGAGTTTTAGGAGAAATGAATCCTCTTTAGGAGCCTGCTGAGGAGCAGGCGGAGCATCGCTGCACCTGCTGCTGCCTCACATCCACACACCTGAGCGAGGCCTGAGGACGGCGAACAGCTGCATCATGGCAGCATGTGCAGCCTCCCAGCCCCAGGAGACGCTCGCTTTAACATACAAGTTACACCAAGTTTCTGATTACACACACAGACACGTGTTGTGTCTTAAATAAAAGACTAATGTTCACAAAAGTCCACAAATATTAAAGATTAAAAGTGTTTGTCTCGTTAATCCTCCACCTTAACAGACATCACATGATCAGCAAACTCACAATGAATCATTAGAGCCTCCTGCTTCCACCACACAGCAGCTTATACTGTCGTGTGTCGCCCCCTGGTGGACACTTGAGGTCACAGCGCTGAGTGAAAGCGTGGAGGCTCAGCAGAGCTCAGAGGGAACATCTCAGCTGAATAAAACATGATAATGACTGAGCCGACCTCTGAGCTGGAGGGACGCGAGGACATAAACTGTCAAAATAATAATTACTAAAGTCAACATGGGACAGCTCATAGTGTAGAAATACACTGACCTTCATCGTCATGGTTACAGCCGCATACAGGCAGCAAACAAACAGCAAGCTGTGTGTGCAGTTTTTCTTCTCAGCTGGCAGCATGTGAAGGCTGCAGGTGTGTGACACACACACACACGCACACACACACACACAGACACACCAGACAGACACATTAATGTTTAATGTAAACTCACCACAGAGTCATTTCTTCACACACTGTGGACAGTAAACACCATAAAACACCATGGTTCAGTCACATGATCAGTGGGTGTGTTCTCATTGGTCTCTGCTCCACACAAACAGCTCCATCATGTCTACAAGCAGAGGGATGTGTGTGTGTGAGCTTGTATTTGTTAAAGGGTTTTAACTCCGACATGTAGAATAAAGTGCTTCAGATCAGACTGGGTCGGTTCTGTGGCTCTTCCTCTGCAGCTGAAGTGAGGAAGAGGATGTCTGCATTTTAAATCCTTCCTGTTAGACATGAATAGTTAACGAAGGCCTCGCCGACCTCGCCGTGACCTCTCCATCAGCACAGGGCAGAAACTGTTCACTCTGTCGTCTGCATTATTTAAACCTCACGTCAGTGACTGAGCTTCACTTTGTCTACTTCAGGTAACTTCCAGTTGGTCTCTGAGGAGACTGCTGCTGTGAGATGTCCTTCACTTTATGAGGTACATCTACAGGCTTCTAGTCCTCATGTCTGTGGTCCAGCAGCCTCCAGCAGCAGCCTGTGTGAGAGACTGCAGGTCCAGCTCCGTGCTCTCTGCTGGCTGCAGGGACCAGGCTTCTAGTCCTCCACGCTGCTCATGTCTCCATGTGAGGAAGAGGAGGCTCTGTGTGAGGAAGAGGAGGCTCTGTGTGAGGAAGAGGAGGCTCTGTGTGAGGAAGAGGAGGCTCCGTGCTCGGCCGGCCGCTCCGTCCTGTGCTCTGACGTCTCCTCCCTGAATAAATGTCTCCTATCCGGACTCGGCGGTGGGAGTTCAGAGCCCGCTGCGTCTTTGTCCTCACAGAGACGTGGCTCAGAGACAGAGTTCTGGACGCCTCCGTCCAGCTGGCCCGGCTGGTTCGGTGCAGACAGACGTGCAGCTCTGTGCGGTGAGGCTCGCCGTGGCGGCTGCTGTGTTTACATCAGCTCAGCTTCTACTTCCTGCTGCTCCCTGGTGGAGCAGAGGCTGAACTCCACAGACCAGGTCTCTTCTTCTACACTGATGTTAGTCACAGAGAGCACAGCAGAAACAACAGCGCCCCCTTCAGGAGAAAGACACTTTACCTTCAGTGACCATTCTGCTGAAAGCGGTCAAGGTTTGCAGGTTTTACTTTAAACACAACACTGTGTGTGATCAGCTGTGTGTGTGTGTGGGTGCAGCTTTGTTTCACGCTGTACAAAAACAGTAACACACCCAGCAGCCTCCGCTCAGAACCAAAACACAATATTGTTCTTGAGGGCTGGGTGAAGATGATCCTCACATCCCTCTGAGCCTCCTCTTAAATCAGCAACACCTGACACTGATCAGCTGCTCGGCCACTCGGAGCGAAGAGCTCCACCCGCTGCTCAGAGCAGCTCCAACCGTCTGTAACAGGCTGCACTTCGTTTGTTATGAGGGCCACATAGAGCTCTGTAAAACAGCAATAATGTTTAAATAAATACTTTCAGTGTGCAGAGAAACGTTGAAGCGTCTCTCCACACACACAGTGCAGAGCAGCACAGGCAGCGTGAAGTCAATACCAGCCTACTGAACAAAGCCATTAGAGATCAAGCTAAAAAGTGAAGAACCAAACCACAGCGCTCTGAAAGTCGGGGGAGAAATGTGCTTTTTAGGAGCTGCAGCTGAAATATATCAGCTGCAGCCGTACTCAGCCCAGGTCTGCTCTGTAAAATCATTTTGATGCTTCATGTGCAGACCTGATGTGTTTATCCTGCTGCCACAGACACAGGGCCAACTGTGGATTAATACGCCGCTGAAAACAGTCCCTAACAAATACCCTTTGAACCTGTTCACTAAAAAGTGGATTTTTAACCTCCAACAGGTTTAAAAGGTGTACGCAGGTGGCCGCGGCTCACAGCTGCAGGTCGCTGCTTATCTCCGAGCTGGTTGTTCCCGTCCTGTCAGCACATCTACTCTTATCTGCTCCCACAGGAGCAGGAGAACACCACAGCTGCTGGGCTTTCACCCGTCATTAACACTGCAAGGTGGCCACAACAACAACAACAACAACAAGAGGAGGAGGACGCACACACAACAGAAGTGATGCAGAATGAGCTAAGAGTGATGAGCCGGTCATTCTGAACCAGGAAGCTGGCGCCGTTCAGGATCTGTGCGGGTGGTGCTCACAAACCAGACATCAGAACCACACAACCGCAACACAAAGACCCACAACACACACAGAAACACCCACAACACACACAGAGGACACAACAACACACACATCTGAGGAAACGTTTCCAGGGGACCCTGAGAAGTGACGGACCTGCGTGTTGTTTACAGCTTTGTGTGTTCTGATGTTGAAATGAACACAGCTCTGAAACATGATGCAGAGCTAACAACCACAGACATGTGCCCTGAAGGGCCAGGCTGTGTTTGTTGAGGTCGCTGCAGCTCGCCCCTCATCATCACTGTGTTAACTCGTTATAACTTCCTGGTGACACGACTCCTGTCTGCAGCCTTCAGGTTATTACGTGTCAAACTGCTGACGGTGTGTCCGTCGGCCTCTTTCCTCCCTAAAAACCTCTGCTGGCGGTTTCTCCGTCTAATCCTCCGTCCCTGCAGTCAGACCTGGACAGGACAGGACTGTCACATGCTCCCAAAGCTCAGTCACATGCTGCCAACTGATGTCCTCCTTCACAGCAGGCTGCAAGTCCTCTGATGCATTCACGGACTCTGAGGACATTTGTGTTTGTGTGTGTTTGTTTGTTTGTGGATGTTTGTGGACATTTAACTTTATTTACTGTGTGTGTGTGTGTGTGTGTGTGTGTGTTGTTCTCTCTCTCTCTCTCTCTCTCTCTCTCTCTCTCTCACACACACACACACACACACACACACACATTTTCAAGTAATAAACATAATAATAATAAAACATCGGTTGTGTTTCTACGTTCTAGTAAAATGCTCTTTGTGTTGTTTGTTTCTAAATGTGTTGTATTTATTTACGACACGTGTCTGGTGATGTCACATGTTCGGCTCCTTCCTTCTGCAGATCTTCCTTCCTCCTCTTGTCTCTGCGTGGAGGTGTCTCAGATTTCCGGCCGCCCCTGAAGGCGCCACTCAGTCCTCATCCATCAGCCTTCGTTACCGGACAGCAGTGGACCGCGCGGCACCGGGAAGAGCTCACACATCCCAGGAGACGATCACACCCACCACGCGGACTCGCTGGAAGTCCTCCCCCGTGGATAAACGCCTTTTGCCGGTGAGCTTAGAGCCGCAGCGCGCCCGCTCCGGTCCGCCCCGCGCGGCGGCGGCGGCAGGGTTCAGTTTCCGGGTTTGCCTCCTTTGTGCACACGGCACCGGGCTGGTGCGGAGCGCACAAACGCAACGTGTTACTGTTTACCTCCAGTGTGTGTGTTTCAGGACCGACACGGACATGCGTGGCGGCGCAGATGAGCGTGATGTTTTTCCCACGGTTTGTTTTTTTTTTACCGGCGGACTGAGGCCGCGCCGCGGCGGCAGCACGAGGCCCGGGCCCGGGCCGCGGCCGCCTGGCAGCCGCCGTCTGTCGGCGTCCTCCAGAGAAACTCGGCGGAATGTCCGCGGGGCTAGCTGGGGCTAAGTCCTCCGCACAGAGGCCAGGGGCTGAGCTAGCGCTAGCCTCAGAGTGTTCATTAACATTACCAGCGCGGCTGTGTATTCGGTGCTAATGCAGCACGGTCCGGCGGGTTTAAGCTAGCTGCCAGCCGTCCCGCAGAAGCATCCGCTAACGTGGCTGCACCTGAACGCACCACTCCCCAAACTCCGTCCACGAAACGTTTAATTTGGACATTTCTGTCCGTGTGAGAGGATGTTCACGGTGGACATGAGATCAACACGTTCCCCGGAACATGTTGTTCTGTTCCGCTCCACACAGGAAACTGTGTTCTCGGTCACACATCTGTGTCCGTAAACGCCTCTTCCCAGGGAGCTTTAAAGGATCCCCTGTTATCTGAGACAGATGTTCTGTCTTTAGGTTGTTCGGTGGTTCTTAGAATGAACCGTGTGCTGTGTGTTGTTCAGATTAGGATTAAATTGGATTAAATATTGACCCTGAAATGCTCGTTAGGCATCATTTTATTGTTTTACATCACTTCAGAGTTAAACTTTACGTCTGCACATGATTTACAGGACTGTGGTCAGTGGAAAAACACAGTCAGCTGTTCCACTTCCCTGCACCGAAAATAAACACCTGATCCCACTCTTTGTGATTCAAAGAGCTGCTGACATGACCAGAAGGTTGGAGGGTTTAACAGGAACTGAACCTGTGGGCGGTTGATCCGGTCAGACGAGCTGCACCATGGCGTCACCTTCAGGAAACTTCAGAATTAGTCAACATTAGTGTTGCAGGTGCATGATTCATCCAACAGCAGGCAGGGACCCAAACGCCTCAGACCTGTGAATCCGAAGAGATACAGACGGCACAGATTCTCTAACAGAGATCTCAGAATATTCAGATTTTTTTATTATTCTGGGTTTAAAAGTTTTTTTAAAGGTTGTGAGTAGAACTTTGTGTCTTTCTTTAAAAAACCAACAACTTTATGTAAAGAAAATTCACATATCTTTGCTTAAATTTGCACCTTTATAATCTGAGAATAGTTTTTCTGTCTTACAGATAATGTATGACTTTCTGTTTCTGAATTTATGACCACATAATCTCAGAAAATAATTAATTCCCTAAAAAATGTTCTGGTAAACTTTAAATAATTTCAATGAATTATGTTTTGCTCTAACACATGATAAGCCTTTCAGGTGTTTTGCAGTTGAAACAAAAGCAGGAAGCAGATTATTCCGGGCTTTTGTCTTAACTTGGACAGTTTCAGATTATGTCGGAGTTGTTGCAGCAGCTTTAATCCCGTCTTTGTCGGGCTGGCGTGCAGCAGCAGCTGTTCTAACGTTACATGTTTTACATTGTGTGTAATAAGCTTCCTGTTTCCTCTGCAGAGATGATGGAGGAGGCGATGAGAGCGGCGGCGCTCGCTCTGATGCTGCTCTTCGTCGTGAGCGCCGGGTCGGCCAGTTCAGACTGCGGCCCGTCCACCACGGAGGCGAGCGGTGACGCCCGCGTCCTGTCGGCCGTGGTGGACGCTCAGAGAGCTGAGCGGAGCCAGAGGCAGCACCTGGAGGCTCTGTTCAACAGGTGAGCCGGCGGCGGGTTTACACTGACACCGAGCTTCCTGTGTTCACCGAGCGGGCGCCGCAGGTGTGATGGGTGTGTGTGATCTAACCCGACAGGTACGGAGAGAACGGCACCATCTCTCTGGCGGGTCTGAAGCGCCTCCTGCAGAATGTGGGCCTCGACCGCATCCGCACTGTCATGGTGAAGCACCACGAGCAACCGGGACACCATGACCACCATGACCATGAAGACCACCCCCACCACCACCATCATCATCATCATCATGACAACAACTCCCATCACCACAAGCACGACCACGGCGACTCTTCACAGTCCAAGACATTTTCAAAGAAGACTGAAAATCAGGACGTGCCGGGGAAGAAGAGCGAGGACTCGGGCGGTCACCTCAAGCTGTATGATAAAAGAACTGCACCGGTGGCTCAGGAGGGCGGCACCACGGCGCCATACAGCGCCAAGCTGCTGGTGAAGCCGCAGGACCGGCCGAGTCCTGCAGGGGAGCAAACCACGGGGACGACCACGGAGAGCCACATACAGGAAACCGCTGTGGACCAGGATCACCTCCAAAACCACAGCCTGGACGGAGCAGAGGTACAGCACGGTGTCAGGACCATTGATTAAAATACTCCATAAACACATCCACATATCACACACAGTGTCTTGTGTCCTCCCTGCAGTGTCTGAACGCCTCCAGCATCCTCTCCTCACACGGGATGTCTCAGGAGGCCGGCGTGACGCTCGGAGACTTCAGCTTCCTCTGCCCCGCCCTCCTCAACCAGATCGACGGGGGAGCCTGCATCCTGCACGGAGACGCCTCCGAGCACGAGGAGAGAGGTGGGAACCCCCTCAGCAGGGACAGAGGCACCAGCTGCGGTGTTTTTGTAGGTTTAAAACTCATTTACTGTCTCTGTGTTTTTTAGAGCATAAGCACCACAGACATGCTCATGGTCACCATGGAGACCACAACCGCTCTGACCACAGTGAGCGCAGCGGAGGCGAGAACAGCAGGAACATCACGATAGGTAGGATCCGCTCATCTGTGATGGGAGGAAGGTTTGTCATGTGACCGCTGGTCAAACATGGCTTCCTGCTTTATGAGTGCACATGCTTTATTTTTGATTTATCACGTGATGCGTTCAAAGACCATGGAAGAGGTTCATGTCTGACAGCTCTGTGTGCTTTAACAGATGTTTCAACATACGATGCTTTCAGGAACCTTGTATAACCAGGAATCTTGAACACCTGACTGTTTACATCTGCTGGTGTCAACAGAGGTTTTGAAGCAGCTTACCTGAAGCTCTTGTGTGTCTGTGTGTGTGTCTGTGTGTGTGTGTGTGTTGCAGCGTGGGTTGGCGGGTTCCTCTCCATCACCATCATCAGCCTGCTCTCCCTGCTCGGCGTCGTCCTCATCCCGCTCATGAACAGAGTCTTCTTTAAGTTCCTCCTCAGCTTCCTGGTGGCGCTGGCCGTGGGAACGCTGAGCGGCGACGCCTTCCTGCACCTCATCCCCCACGTGAGTCACATGTTGTCAGGTCAAGTGAAGCGCCGGTGTGTCTCCCCCCCCCCCCCCCCCAGCTATGCTAAGCTAACCACCTGCTTCTGTCATCAGGCTCAGGGAGGTCACCATCACCACCACGAGGATGCCTTGGTGGAGGAACATCATGTCCTCCATGATGAGCGGGAGGAGGACCTGGATGCGGTGTGGAAGGGTCTGACGGCCCTGAGCGGGGTCTACTTCATGTTTCTTATCGAACACTTCCTGACGCTGGGAAAGATGTACAAAGACAAGAAGCAAAAGGTCCTAAAGAAGACCGCTGACGATGTTCACACTGATACAATGTGTCCAGTAATATTGATTTTTATACAATCCACGTGTTTCTGGACCGTCGTGTTTATCTGAAAGTGTCGTTGCTGTCCTCACAGATCCAGAAGAAGTGGGAGCAGAACGACAAAGCAGATCCAGAGAAGCAGCCTGCTCTGGGGGAGAACGACCTGAAGCCAAGTGAAGGTGAGAGCCACTGAGGTTTCCAGGCCAAGGCAGGACTTTGAACACACCACAAAGCAGCAGAAATAAAATCACAGAAATGTAACATCATATTTTTTTAAATACTCGACTAATACTTTTGCAGCATGTTTTGAAGAAGGTGATGGTCACATGAACCCCTCTGCCTCATTTCGTGTACAAGAGCAAAAAGCTGCAGAAACGTCTGTGAGCTCAGCTGAGGGTGAAGCTGATGGAGCTGACGCAGGTGGAGGAGTTCATCTCTTTTCTCTCCGTCCTCAGATGTGGAGACGAACGGCGCCGGTACGTTTGGCGACCACTCGAGCAGCCTGCACAGTGGCGGCGGCACGGCGGAGGAGGAGCAGGTGATGTTGGCGCCGCAGGTGTCCGTGGTGTCGCCGCAGGCCTACGGCCGGGCGTCGGACACCACCGCCTACACCGCAGAGGACTGCGAGAACAAGTGCCACTCCCACTTCCACGACACGGTGGGCCAGGCTGACAGCATGCACCACCACCACCACGACTACCACCACATCCTGCACCACCACCACTCCCAGAACCACCACCCGCACAGCCACTCCCACTCCTACTCGGAGCAGCACTTCCAGCAGGCCGGCGTGGCGACGCTCGCCTGGATGGTCATCATGGGGGACGGACTGCACAACTTCAGTGACGGCCTCGCCATCGGTGAGTGGCTCTACACGGAGACACCACCCACAGAATGGGGCTAGCGCCTCTGTTAGCATGTTGTTAAGCTACCAGTCAGGATAAACTTTATGTGTCGCTGCAGGCGCGGCCTTCACGGAGGGTCTGTCCAGCGGTCTGAGCACGTCTGTGGCCGTCTTCTGCCACGAGCTGCCTCACGAGCTCGGTAAGATGTCTGCCTCTTACAGTGTTACAGTCATGCTGCTGCTGTCATCAAAGGCCTGTGAACACCCAGAATGCACTGGGCTGGTTGCTGCTCCAAACAGCTGATCAGAGTAACTCTGCTGTGTTTCCCAGGTGACTTTGCGGTGCTTCTGAAGGCCGGCATGACGGTGCGTCAGGCCATCCTGTACAACGTGCTGTCAGCCATGATGGCCTACCTTGGCATGGTGACGGGCATTTTGATCGGACACTACGCTGAGAACATCTCCATGTGGATATTCGCCCTCACGGCGGGACTCTTCATGTACGTGGCCCTGGTGGACATGGTGAGTCAGCCTCCTGCTCAGCCAATCAGAAGCGAGTGTGTGTGATCTGTCACTGCACAGACAAGAAAGACAAGAAATACAAGTCGGGAAGAGCTGTGTGTCGGCGCTGTGAGGTCCAGTCAGCAGCATCTGTTCTGGTCCAACTCTCAGCCTTCAGGGCCAGGTGGCCCCACACACACACACACACACACACACACACACACACACACACACACACTCAGGAGAGCTGAGCTGTCACAGTCAGCTGCTTCAGCCTCTGCTGACTTCTGGTGGCTGCTGCCTCACACTGCATCAATTTTTTTCATTATTCATAATTAGTTTTTTTTCTGTAAAAACCACCTGACACTGTGGAGCAGGCAGAGGGGCAGTGGATGGTCAGCATCCATGACTACATGGGCTGATAACGTGACCTGAACCTCCTGTCCCACAGGGGGCGCTCTGCAGACAGCCCTGCATGAATGCAGATCAGTTGAGCTGACTCTTTCTCTCTTCTTCTCTTCTTTCCGTCTTCGAGGTGCCTGAGATGTTACACAATGATGCCGGCGACCACGGCTTCAGCCACTGGGGCTTCTTCCTCCTCCAGAACGCCGGCATCCTGCTGGGCTTCTGCATCATGCTGCTTATCGCCGTCTTCGAGCACAAAATCCAGCTGGACCTGGGATACTGAGCGAGCGGCGCTCGGAGCAGAGCTGCACCTGCATTCCAGCCCTGTCTGTTTTTATTATTATTATTATTATTTAGTTTTCACATCAAGTTCAAACCGGAGAAGCCATGAGGTCGTCGCCGTGGTTACCACCTCGGTGTGGATCAAGGAAACGGAAGCGTCTACTTTTCTCTTTTCTTTGTTAAACGTGCAGCTGGAGTTTGTCTGAAACACGACAGCAGCCGCGTGGAATCTGATGTATGTGTTTTTATGTTTCTGCTGGTGCGAGTGGAACCACCTGATCTGTGTTAGTGGGTCACAGCGGTGTGGTGAGGCGCTCTGACCCAACAACGATGCTACACCACAGTCTGCGTTTGTGAGGAAATCATTCTCTTTGTCATCAAGTCTAAAATAACTTTTTGAAAAATAACTGATGTCGACGTCCGGATGGCTGCCGGCTGCCAGTCAGTGTGACCTTTCCCTTTATTATGTGTAACCGTCAGCAGGATTGTGCATTAGCGCCACCTGCTGTGACAAAGCATGAGGAGGAAGTTCACACGTCACGATCCTTTGTTTGTCTCCAGCATGAGATGATGTTTTATCTGTAAATATTGTCCTCGGAGACATCTGCACCATTTTTCTGTGCTTTCCTCTGTCGGCCTTTGTCGTCATGACTACCACGCTTGTGTGGACTTGAGCTGGACGTCCAGTGAAGTCCAGCCCGGTGAAGAACCGCCCGCGTGACTCTGTTCTCAGCGAGTTCAGCAGCGAAACCTCCAACATTCCAAAACTGAGAGAGACAAACGAATGACTGCTCTTATTATTTTAACTCTTCACAGGCTGGAAGCAGGACGTCTGAGCAGACTGCCGTTGTGTTGCTGCTTCTTTGTGTTCAGTGTGTTGTGTTTTTGGTGGAGCTGCTTTAAGCCATGTCGTGTCACTGCAGGAGGTCCTTCATCTCAGTGAGGAAGAGTGTGATGAAGGGCGTCTGTGGTACTGATCCAGTTCTGAACAGCCTCCTATGTTCCGCTCAGGCAGCGGGAATCCGTCCGTTCACTGCAGCTGCTGGGGTGGAGCAGACGGGGGCTGGATGTGGGTCATGATGAGCTGAAGCTGTCGCTGCCTGATTTACTGAAACGTTTTGCAGTTTGAGACGACGCAGTTCCAGGCAGGACTGTGGTGCTGCTGTTCTTTCAAAGGAAAACGTTTCCTTGTTCGATGAACAAATGAAGGAAATGAAGTGTGTGCTCAGCCAGGCATTGGTGCAGGTTTGCCTCCCTGTGAGGCCGTGTTTGTAGTTTTGCTTCTTGACATTTGTGACCGCTGTAAGTGTGCGCCGCTCTCTAGCCGCCTCATGGGGTGCTGATCTGCAGCGTCTGATGGTGGCTTTGTACGGAAGCCTGTGAGGCCTGTGTTTGTGGTCTCTGCACTTATTTTTGATGTTTATTTTGGCGCCGGGTGTGGACCATGGGAGGATCCACTTCCTGCAGGCGTTGATGAGTCTAACTCTTCGTTGTTTTTGCTTCATGTCTGTGGAGCCGGAGCCGTTTTCACCTGTTTTTCTGTGTGAGGTTACGTTTAATGTGGCAGCTGAAGAGAAAACACGTCTTTTAGTCTTTGTTACAGTGTTCCTGTCCAGCCTGAATGTTAATGTCAGCTTGATGTTTTTCTGTCTCTGACAGCACATTAGGGCCATATGTTACAGAAATAGGTAAAGAATAAAATCACAAAGTAAAAACAGACTCCTCTGAGCCGGAGCTTAGAAGACACATCTTGATTTTCTTCCTCTTGGTATAGTGTATAGCGTGTGTGTATATACTGTACTTTACTGTGCTGGTCTGTTTCACCCACCATGCTGTCTGTTGTGAAGATGTCTACTGTTGTATTTAACACAAAGGAATTGTGTAGATTTAAACATGTTTGTGTCTGAAGGGAAGACGAGCAGCTCTACAGTAAAGTTTCATTCAACTGCAGCAGATTGTCTTCATTAAAGTGGCGACAACGAACATCAGGCTGTCAGTTACAGACCAGGAAGCCAAGCCGTCACGGCTTCAAAGCAGAGAGTGATGTCACAGCGGCTTCAGGTCAGGACAGAGCTGCGTCAGCAGGAGCAGACCGAATCTCCACATACTGAAGTATGTAAGGAGTAAGGAGAAAAACACATGTAGGAGTACAGAAGAGTCAGTTGGAGGTGAATCCTCCCGGGTTTACATCCCAGAGAGCTGGAGGTACTTTATGAAAATGTGAATAAATCTGTCCTGTTACAAACTTCTTTTTTAGAAAAGAAGAGGACAAAGAAAAAACAAAATGTCAGCCCGGGTTATTTTAATGACCATAATTTTTTCATAAATAAGATAAAAAAACACAAATAGCAGACATCGTTATTTATAACAAACAACTTTAAATATGCCAAGAATAAGAAAAAAAAAACATATTTTATAAATGCATAAACCGGAACATGGTGGTTTGGCGTCCGGCGGAAGTGACGTCAGAGCAGCGCCGGCAGCAGCTTCCGTGTTTGTGTTTGTGAGTAAAATGTCTGCGGTCCAGACTCTGAGAGAGTTCATGAACGAGCGGCTGACCGCTGCTGTGGAGGAGATCTTCACGTTCTTCGAACACACTGTGGTCCAGTACGAGCAGGAGCTGCACAGCCAGCGCAGGCTGCTGGAGGAGGTCATCAGCAAGCCCGACGTACAGCTGCTCATCACCGGTACGAAGCCCCGACACCGCCTCTCTCTCACTGACCAGCGGAGGATACACAGACGCCGGGTTAAGCTGTGTGTGTGTGATAGCCAGATTTGAAAATAGGTCTGGACGGATCCAGTTTACAAGCTGTCCTAACATACACCCGCGGACATGCTGACAGGGCTAGTGTGATGCAGCTAACTGTGAGCTAGCTGTTAGCTTCCACAGACTGAGGTGCGTCAGTGAGTCTTTGTGGCTTCATGTCGGGTCTCTGCTCTGTGGTGTCTTTAAAAAGAACATCAGACCAGAGACCGTTCACAGTGACACCAGCCTCTCACTGCTCCATCACCGCAGCTGGTTTATTGTTTGATCATTACCTGCAGCGCAGATGCTGAGGATTCTTCATGCAGGAATACAGTTCAACAAAGACTGGATAAACATGGACGACGTGACGGCTCCAAAACAGGCGGAGCACCACAGTACAGGTCATGCTTGAGGAGGGACAAACTGACCCAGCTAAAAACTAAAGGACTCCTCAAATGAGAAGGTTTATGGCTGGTTAGCTAGTTTTATCACACTGATCTGAGTTCAAATTCTCTGATTTTTATACTGTTGTATGTAATCAATTAGTTATTGTGTTTAGGCAGCACATCAAATTCCAGGTGTTAGCACCCCAACTCACCCTGACACTGATTTTTGTTGTGTCTGTCCAGCAGAGCTCTCGCAGCGGCATGACCATCAGGAGGAGGAGCTTCTGTTCAGCCAGCAGCTCTGTAGCCAGAGGAGGAACCCCAGTCTGGACCAGGAGCAAGTAGAACCTCCACAGATAAAAGAGGAGGAGGAGGAGGAAGGATGCAGCAGTCAGGAGGCAGAGCAGCTTGTCCTGAAGCAGGAGGCGGATCCCTCTGTGGTGACTCCTCCTTATGAATCTGAACCAATCAGAGAGCAGCTCCTCTCTCAGGATCAGGAACAAAGCCAGCATGTGGACTCTGGATCTAAGCAGGTGTGTTACCTGTGCAACACCTGTGGGGAACGATTTACAGCTTTGTCGATGTTTAAAAAACACGCAGCCAGACACAAAGAGCAGCCACACAGCTGCACAATATGTGGGAAAGGTTTCAGCAAAGCTACTAATCTCACGGCCCACATGAGAATTCACACAGGGGAGAAGCCGTATTCTTGTAAAACATGTGGGAAGAGCTTCAGTAAAGCTACGAATCTCACAGGCCACATGAGAACTCACACAGGGGAGAAGCCGTATTCTTGTAAAACATGTGAGAAAAGTTTCAGTCGAAGCGATGCATTAAATGTCCACATGAGGACACACACGGGTGATCGGCCATACTTTTGTAAGATCTGTGGGAAAACGTTCACCGACTTATCGGCATCTCGACAACATACAGCCATCCACACGGGTGACAGGCGCTGCCCCTGCTCCATCTGTGGGAAAAGGTTCATCAGTAGGTCGCTTTTGAACAGTCACATGCGATCGCACACAGGAGAGAAGCCCTACTCTTGTAAAATATGTGGTAGAAGTTTGAGTCACCGCAGCAGCTTAAACGCCCACATGAGGATTCACACAGGAGAGAAGCCGTACCCCTGCGAGACCTGCGGAAAGTCATTTTCTTTCTTGTCAGCTTATAAAAGTCACATGAGATCTCACTCAGTGGAGAAGCCGCACTCCTGTACAATATGTGGGAAAAGTTTCCTTCACAATTCTGGCCTTATTAGCCACATGAGGATTCACAGGGACGAGGAGCCGTGTTGCTGCGCAACATGTGGAGAAAGCTTCCCTCATAATACAGCTTTAAATGCCCACATGAGGAGTCACGCAGTGAAGAAGCTGTACTCCTGTGAGACCTGCGGGAAAACACTGTCTTTCATGTCGGCGTATAAAAATCACCTAAACGAGCACAGAGTGGAGAAACCATACGCCTGTACAAAGTGCGACATGTGTTTCAGTGAGAGCAGCAGTTTAGCAATACACATTAGAGTCCATGCAGAAGGAGGAGGAGAAACATCTGTGAAGAAAACAGGTTTAAAAACATGAATGAACTTTAAGAGTTAAATTAAAGGCAGCGATCGGCTCATTTTATTTCCTACAGCATCACAGACTGTGACCACACACAGTGATGGCATGTGTGTGTGGATGTAGTGAGACTGTCAGACAGGAGCTCAGTAACATGAAAGCAGATCATTTATTTATTTGATGATGAATTATATAAAGTATCTTGTTTGAATGAACTGTGCCTGAGTTTGTTGTTATTATTATTTATGTATTGTTATAATAAATCACCTTGAGGTCAAACAGCTTCACAGTTTACAAGAAACCAGGACCAGGGGAGAGGGATTATGAGGTGAGTCTTATAACTGGGTAACACAGTGTGGAGGCACAGAAGTTCTATATGGAGAGAACCTGTCATATAGGGGGCGCTCTTCTGACAGTCCACAATGAGAAGAGCTCAAAAATGTAAAGTTCATGGAGTTCAAAGAAAAACTGATCGTACTCATGTTTAAAAACAACATAAAGTTCCATTTTTAGATTGTGTACACATATCAATAAACAACTTGTTCTATAACTATCAGTGACGTCACCACGAGCCTGATAGGACACCTCCAACCAGGCTGCCATGGAGGCAGGACCTCCTGTCCCCGGCAGTCCTAATCTGAACTGACCAATCAGCAGCCGTTAGCAGCATGCTAGTGTTTGATGGGCTACACTAGTTTAGCTTTCAGAAAGATGAAAGGACGTTTTTTCTTTCTTCGTTTTTAATAGATAATCAATCATGTGTTTGTAAATTATCATTAAATATTATTATATAACATAATATATATATTATTATTATTAGTATAACCTCGCTCCTGACTGTCCCACAGCGCCCTCTACGTGAACAGCAGGCTCTGGCTTCAGGCGGAAGTGACGTCCGGCGGAAGTGCCGTCAGCAGCTTCCGTGTTTGTGTTAGTGAGTAAAATGTCTGCGGTCCAGACTCTGAGAGAGTTCATGAACGAGCGGCTGACCGCTGCTGTGGAGGAGATCTTCACGTTCTTCGAACACACTGTGGTCCAGTACGAGCAGGAGCTGCACAGCCAGCGCAGGCTGCTGGAGGAGGTCATCAGCAAGCCCGACGTACAGCTGCTCATCACCGGTACGAAGCCCCGACACCGCCTCTCTCTCACTGACCGGTGTTCCAGTTTAACTGGGGATCATGTCGACTGGTGATATTTGTTTACATTCCAGGCAACCAGATGTGCTTGGTGTTGGCCTCCGCAGATTCGTCACAATCCGAGACCACTCCTATGCTGTGTGGCCGTCAAATGTTGCAAGATATAGATATCCGCGTTGAATAAAAAACAGCCGTCCTGTCGATACCGTGCACAGAAAGTAATGTAAACGTGCTTATAAAACAAAACAGCCACATGTATAAATAAAGCCCCATGCAGGATTCGAAACTCTGCACAACAGCAATATGATTACCAACCCAGCGTCGTATTCTCTGCACCACGGACAAGCTACTGTCTCCTGTTGCTTTACCTGCACATATCTCCTTCACGGTGTTGGCCGTTCAACACACGTGAGTGATGCGGTGAACACGCCCATGTTAACCAGTGACAGTCACAACTTAACATGTGCAGATGACCCTCTTTAAAAGCGAAATAAACCAACACAAAGCAGCGTTTTACACAGCGAAACTCAGCTATAGGGAAGAATACACAAGCACGGACACCGTCACGTTGAATGGATTTGATGTGAACCATGTGAAATATGTAACTCTGGCCTTTTTGATCGGACCACCGAACTACAGCCACCATTCAAAACATAAGCAGCGCTGTGTGTCACAGCGACGCTGGTATTGTGAAGAACATTCAAAGACAACCACCACGACGTGACCAGAGTCCAGTTATCATCTTCCATGGTGCCCTATAAAGGAGCTAAATGCAGCTTTATCCCAATATCTGTGGTTGATTCTGTCACTCGCTCACATTTAGGCGGCGAGGTTAACGCGCCCATGTCAACTAGTGACAGTCACAACTTAACATGGCCCGACTTCTGTATCCTCAAAAACAAACGATCGTCTCACACAGCAAACTCAGGTGATGTAAAAACACACAGACATGGCCACCGAGGACACAGACCGTGGGCTGACAGCGTTTTTTGGGTTCGGTGTAAACATTTAGAGCTAGTTTAAAGCTCTGTTTGATTACACTGCTGAGCCACAGACACCGGAAGCGAAATGCACCTTTCAAAATAAGAGCAGGTGGCATGCACAGCCACCCCAGAAGAAACTACACACAATATGTATCGTTACTTGTGTTTGTTTGTATGTATGCACTAACGATACAAATTGTTTAAATTGTTTACGGTAGTTATCAAACAAACACACAAAAGTACAAGTAGAGATATGTGCAGGTAAAGCAACAGGAGACAGTAGCTTGTCCGTGGTGCAGAGAATACAACGCTGGGTTGGTAATCATATTGCTGTTGTGCAGAGTTTCGAATCCCGCATGGGGCTTTATTTATACATGTGGCTGTTTTGTTTTATAAGCACGTTTTCATTACTTTCTGTGCACGGTATCGACAGGACGGCTGTTTTTATTCAACGCAGATATCTATATCTTGCAACATTTGACGGCCACACAGCATAGGAGTGGTCTCGGATTGTGACGAATCTGCGGAGGCCAACACCAAGCACATCTGGTTGCCTGGAATGTAAACAAATATCACCAGTCAACATGATCCCCAGTTAAACTGGAACAGCGGTACCAACACAGTGATGTTTTAATTAATTGGGTTAAATATGTACCACGTGACCCAGTGACTCCAAACCAGAACAGATCTTTAAGTTCTTCTATTTCATCTCTACAGATTTTGTAGATTGTAATGTTTGATTTTTAAATAGCTTCAATCATGTGATCAAGTGAATCCAAACTAAGCTGAATCATAGTCCTGCACGAGACACACACCTTTTATGTTGTTTAGTTTAATTTATTTCAGTAGCTTCATGGTCAGGTGAAGGTTTGTGTAACACTCAACTACTAAGTACAAACATGTTTCTCCTGTTATGTGTATCATGTCTGTTTTGTCTGTTTTCTTACAAAATGACTCTAAAGTCAAAATATGATTCTAACTGACTAAAACTCACATGTTCAGCAGAACTCTCACAGCAACATGACTGTCAGGAGGAGGAGCGCCTGCCAGACCAGCAGAGGGTCTCCAGTCTGGACCAGGAGGACCCTCCAGGAATTAAAGAGGAGGAGGAGGAGGAAGGATACAGCAGTCAGGAGGCAGAGCAGCTTGCCCTGAAGCGGGGGGCGGGTCCCTCTGTGGTGACTCCTCCTTGTGATGAATCTGAACCAATCAGAGAGCAGCTCTGCTCTCACAGCTCTCAGGATCAGGAAGAAAGCCAGCATGTGGACCCAGGCTCAAAGCGTGCGTGTTACCTGTGCAACACCTGTGGGGAGCGATTTGTAGCGTTGTCAACCTTTAAAAAACATGCAGCCACACACAAAGAGCAGCCACACAGCTGCACAACATGTGGGAAAGATTTCAACACTGTTAGCAACCTGACTGTCCACATGAGGACTCACACAGGAGAGAGGCCCTTTTCCTGCAAAACATGTGGGAAAGATTTCAACACCAGCAGCAACCTGACTGTCCACATGAGGACTCACACGGGCGAGAAGCCGTATTCATGCAAAATGTGTGGGAAGAGTTTCAGTCGAAATGATGCGTTACAAATCCACATGAGAAGTCACACGGGCGATCGGCCATACTTCTGTAAGTTTTGTGGTAAAACGTTCACCGACTCCTCAACTCTGAGAAGACACACAGAGCTGCACACGGGCGACAGGTGCTGCCCCTGCCCCGTCTGTGGGAAGCGATTCAGCAACACGTCGCTGTTGACGAGTCACATGCGATCTCACACGGGCGAGAAGCCTTTCTACTGTGAAGTGTGTGGGAAGAGCTTCCGTCACAGTGCTGGCTTGAACGCCCACATGAGGATTCACAGAGGCGAGAAGCCGTATTTTTGTAAATTATGTGGGAAAAGTTTCCATCACAACACCGGCCTGAACGCCCACATGAGGCTCCATGCAGGTGAGAAGCCGTTCACCTGTGACACCTGTGGCCAGTCGTTTTCTACCTCAGCAGCCTGTGAAAATCACATGAAAGAGCACACGGTGGAGAAACCGTACACCTGCACAACGTGCAGCATGAGCTTCAGTCAGCACAGAAACTTAGAGATACACATGAAGGCCCATGGAGAGCACGGCGGAGGAACATCTGTGGAGGGAAACAGTCTGTGAAACTCGGATCCTTCAGGGCTTCAGCATCACTGTTCAGTCTGAAACAGGAAGTAACACACAGAATGTGCTGTTATTTGACAGAACAGAAGCACCACTTTAAAAAGCTCCTTCTTTGAACTCATTGTGACTTGGAAGCAGTTCAGCTGCTGTCAGGCTGTGCAGCACAGACTCTGTCAGCAGGGGGCGCTGTTGTGTTGGTTGTAATGGATGAAATGGAATGTTGTGTGTGGAGAAAACCTGCAGACGCTCAGCTGCTGTCTTTGTTGAACTGACGTGTGAAGGTTTGCAGTGAAGGCTGTTTGTTGTGCTGTCAGCATGGACGGTGCAGGAGAAACACACAGCAGAGACACAACTGTCAACAACAACATGTCCACTGCTTTCTCTGAACAGACACTCAGGTTTGTTCTCCGACGGACTCTGAGTGAAGCTCTGCAGATGTTCTCCTGCTGTGAGTGCTGGGTGCTCCTGCATCATGCTGGTTTACAGTGTGGACAGAAGAACAGCCTGAGAGGAGGCGTCAGCACTCAGCCACAGGAACACAAAGCTGTGTCGGTGTTTGTGGTGTCTGAGCTGTGCTGAGAAATGTCACCATGTTCATGTTGTGTTGTGAGGTCCAGGTGGAAGCTGCTCGACTTGGTGATGATCAATAAAGCTGTTAGAAAAGGTTGTTGTTTCTGCTGCTTCCTGCTCCATCCTGATGTGAGTTATAGTCAGTAAACCTGTTCAGGTGAGCAGGCATCATGACCCCGAGTCATACTTGTGTGCTTCCCTTGTGTTCTCTCTCCCTCTCATTGATCAGAGGAGCAGATGAAGCGCCTCCACCTGTCTGTATGACCTCCCTACAATGCCTGGGCGAGCTCCTGATGAGGCAGCTTCAGTTCTTCCTCCACCACTGGTCCTAACTGCACAGGCTGATTTCACAGCAGTGGGACCTACTTGGAGTCACATGGTTTGGTTTCCACATACAGGGTATCTGTAAACACCAAGACTGTTGCTTCCTTTCTGCCTTCAGTTACATAAACAGTGTCTCCTCTGAAAACTCCAGCAAAAGTGGAGATTTCATTCGATCGATCGCATTCATGTTTGAATGTGACAAAAATCATCAATCTGCGCATCAACAGTGCGACCTTTTCATGTAGCACGGCTACCGGGTAGCGTTAGCATTTGTGTTGGTGTAAGCAGTGTTTACTCTGTCTCCATTTTTATATTTCCATCTAATGTAAATGAATACATCTCTCTGTGGGTCTGACTGTGGAGGAGCAGAGACATGTTAGTACGACGGCGTATTAAAAAAATATAAAAAATACTGACCCAGAAGATGGGGGGGGGGGGGTGTATACTGACAATATTCCGAAATTTATGGGAAGGCTCCGTCAGTAGAGCCAGGTCGGCAGCTGATTCATCAAACCTCCAACACCTGCCGGTCTGAATGTGGCTGATGTTTATGTTCGTGTTGATTAGTTGAACTCTTCACTCCTCTGACCAGTAGGATTTCACGATTTTACGAACCCGCCCAATCTGGCAGCAGACCGGTCAGCTGACTGCTCACAGTTCACTTTCAGTTTCAGTTCTGGTTGTGGCGCAGTTCTCCGTGAAGGTGAGTCTGACGTCTGTCTGTGTGTCTCAGTGAGGACTGTGTCAGTGTGTGTGTCTCAGTGTCCGAGTGAGGACTCTGTCTGTGTGTCTCAGTGAGAACTCTGTGTCTGTGTGTCTCAGTGAGGACTCTGTGTCTGTGTGTCTCAGTGAGGACTGTGTCTGTGTGTAAACTACTGGCCAAAGACTTTTTAAATATCATTGACTCTTTAATCTTGTACAGCGTGTCGTTGGTCCCACTCGAGCACGGCCACACCCTGTTCTTAGTTCTGACCCAGGGTATTTTTGTGGACTGCAGGTCTTAATGCCCAAAATCGGATTTTTTGGCGTTTACAAAATAATATGCTTTATAGACTGCTGTCACTCTCCTGTGTGAACGGACTGCGGCCCTGAAGTGACCCGCATGCGCAGAAGAGGACACGACGTCACACAATGTGCGCGTGTGTGACTTTGTTTAAGTTAATGTCCGATCGTAGCCGACATGATTACAATTAATATTAAGAAGAAGCCTGAGAAGGAAGAGAGCAGCAGCTGCTGTATGTGCAGCTGAGTGGGACAGTGATGTCACTGCTTTCAGCTGCGGATCCTTGTACCGCAGACGTAGAGGGGTTCAGTAAAGTTAGAAACAGATTGACAGATTCGAACTTCCGGGTTCAATAACTCACACAAGACACATTGTAAGGACACGTAAATGCGTGTGTCCCATCATGGTAGTGTAGACAACAAGCTACAGCCTAAATTTTGTCCAAACATGCCGTGATCATTTGTATGTGTGTCTATGCAGCGGAGGAGGAGAGTCGAGCGTCTAGGGACTGTCTACAAAGTGCAATACCGAAATAATAATGCTACAGAAATATTGCATAGCTTCTTTAATATACAATGTTGGACCACCGAATCGTCATCACAGGTCCAGACACCATCACTACACCCATTAGTTTGGTGTTGCCTGTTTTGGGGGAATTTATATTGCCTGTTTTGCTCAATAGAGCCAGTATTACCATGTATTGCAATACATAATACATAATGTTAAAGCAACGCATGGTAATACTGGACTCTTTTTAATCTTATAGTCTGAAATATTAGTATGTGTGTGTGTCAGACTGTTAATAATTCAACCATCAACCCTCCACAATTAATTCCTGGTGGTTATTCTACAACAAATAGAAAAAAAAAATCCATCCATCATCTGAACCTGCTTTGTCAGGGTCATTGGGGGCTGGAGCCTATCCCTGTATCTATAGGTGAGGGGCGGGTACACCCTGGACTGGTTAGAAAAAAAGATGGTTAAATACAAACGTAAGTTTGTCCAAATCTGACATAATATGCCTACTGGGTGTGTAGTGTATATGCAGCCTATGTATATAATTTACAACATTTATACAACAAATAGAAACAAATACATAGATACAGTCACAAAAATGTCTTTATTTAGTGTGACATATTGCACAAGTCACAGCTCCAAGGGGTCTCTTCTTTTGGAACTTGTGCAGCATTTAGTCCAAGGCAGTGTATGTGAAACCACCGTTTACATGTGTCACACTGGATCTATAAGGGGATAACAACAAAGACAACTAACTGAAAGTAGGAAAGAAAGTTTGTTTAACATTATATTGGAATGTTGGCCATGTCCAGTGAGTATAAATTATCCACCACTTGGACTGGCATTTGACAATTAACAATAAAGGAATAATTCCTACCCAAATAGCATCTTCAGCTGTTTTTGGCAAGTCTTCATTTCCACAGAAGGAACAGAAGCTTTCCCTGGAATCTGAAAAATGTAAGATAATGACAATAACAGGTATTACAACATAGTTTGTAGGAAGTGCCCAATATAATCATTTATTATGACACCTGATGCCTTGAGAATCTCTTCTGTCATATCTCTTCGCAAGTTTTGAAGAGATTCTTGTGATGATGTCAATGTCTCAAGATGTTTCTGGACACAAATGTAGCTCTTAGCGTAAGTTCAATCAGGAAGACTCTGTTTCCCATCAGTCACCATGTATCCCGATCCACTTCCTGATCTCTCTGCTTCTATCCGTCCCTCCTCTGCTCCCCCTCTCTTCCGCTCTCTTAGTCAGGTGCTTAATAGAAAGCACCTCCCTCACCAATCAGCTGTCGCTTTCCATCCCTCTCCTGACCAATCACAGCTTAGCACGAAATTTAAAAGTCTCCATCTCTTCTCCAGCTGTCTTCTGATCGAACCCGGCAACGATTCTGCGCTGCTCTACGCTGCAATCAACTGGCATTATTCCTCCTCCTGAACTCACTTAATAAACTTCAGATCCAAATTCTTCTCGCAGCGGCTCCCGCGGCCGGTAAAAGGAGCGAGAAGTCAGCCTCCTCTGCTCCCAGGGCTAAACGAAGGAACGCTTACTCTCCTGCTGCCGCTACTCCACTTATTCCCTCGACACGCTCAATCAAACACTGCCAGTGCCAGTCTTTGTTTCTTCAATCAGTCGACCTCCACCTGAATGCAGTCGTAGAGTCCACATCTCCTGCTCCTGCGGTCCCTGCCGATCCAGCCACTCGATCTCAGCCGCCGGTCTTCCGTTCTCCTCCACCATCTTCCTGCTACACTCTGGCGTCCGCTGGGCCTGCTCCTCCTATAGGTAGGCCCTTCATTTCGCAATCCGCTAACATATGAGGGCTTAATTCTGCAGGCAGAGACAATATTTCAGTAAACCTCATCCCGCAATCTCCTCAGCGTCATAAATCTGTGGCATCTAGCTAAATTCTCAGCCGTCCTCATCTGCAGATCCCCGGCTGTCAGCGATCTGATCCATCGGGCAGTTTCTAGTCTTTCAGCGTCTTTCAGGATGTATGTGCTCAGTTTTCCCGGAGAGACGCCAAGAATGGACTATCTAGCTCTAACCGGAGACCTCCATCTCAAGTAGCCGGAAAACATCAGAAAATGATCTCAGCAATTCATGTGGCGCTTGTGGGCTCACTGCTCCGTGTCCCTCTGTGCTTCAGCCTACCGCCGTCACATTCAGCATTTAACCTTTTCTCAATCTGCCACGGATATACCAGGCCGTCAGGCGTGCAAAAAAAAAATGCAATTTTGAATGGCTGTCACCTCTCCACATCTGTAGCGCCTACAAGGATACGCACCCCAGGTCAGTGCGCAGTACGGTTTTCAGATGTTTCGTGTCTCTCTGGTTCATGTCTGAGTTTTATCTCCTCTCAGTTTCACAGGTATAAAAAAATAAATAAATAAATAAAAATAATAATGATCCAATCAGCACGATATGAAAACTCAATAGTCTCTGAGCACAAATCCCCTCCGCTCTTCTCGTACAATACTCCTGTAGAATGGCATTATTCGATCTGTCCGCTCCTCGCTCCGGCCCATTTCAGCAATTAGTCTGATTATGCCGGAACCTTTGTCCCCTCTTTATGCCAGCGGATAGCGCTTTAAACTGATCTATTCACGGGCCTGGGAGCCGACTTCTGATGCATTTACATTCCTCCATTCACCCGTTGCAATGGAATCTTTTAGGCATTAAGTGGGATTTAAAATATAAATATATATTTCACCGTTCGTAGTACCTGCATCTTCAATCTCGCGTCAAAAGCCTTATGCCAGATCCTGCTGAAGAAGCTAGAGTTCCCTCTATGGTCACATGCTGGATGATTTCCTCCTCAGACATCCCTGTTTAGTCATTTCGGATCAGCTGCATGGAGCGTCGATCCACTGTCCAACGTTATCATGACGATGACGTAGTCGAACTGGCTGCATATTAAGTAGCCATGTGCTCGTGTTTACATGTATTAGACAAGCGAGTTCGCTATGCTGTCGTTAATAGCTATTGTGCTACGTTTAAATTCATATGGTTTGACAGGTCAAACGGTTCTATTCTTATTCATTAACATAAATATTAGTTTAAAAATATATATAATAATGTATTCGGTAACTGAATACAGATTACATGCCCAAAATGTAATTTGTAATGTATTCCGTTACATTTCTCAGTCGAGTATCGTATTCTGAATACTTGGATTACTCACACATTGAATTGCATTTTAAGTGATTGAATGCAGCGATCAGCCCCTGCTGACTACAAAGGATGCGATAAAACATTCAATAGAAAACATCCAGATTGTTCCATCAATGTTATTCTATTTAGAGAAACAGAAACTGAACATAATGATGAATGTAATGAACAATATTTTTAAACGATGCAACCAAAGTCATTTTACACACATAATCATTGTTTGAATACGTACATCAAACAGCCAGTGGGCTTCGTTTCATTCAAGGCAATATCCATGCATCTCAGCCAGTGGGCTTCATTCTGTCAGCTCAAAGGTATCCCCTTCATCTCTGCAATCACTTGGTGATGGTCTTCACTTCCCGTACTCACCAAATCACAGAACACGTGCTCACATCTCATAAATCTCTCTGTCTCTGGTGCGTTTCACCTATTACTGCTGTATCGTCAATTCATGTCTGCTAACTTCATTCTCACAGTATTCCCTAGCCTTCATATCATGCACCTTCTACTGGCGGGCTTCATTCTCGCAAGACCTTAAATCAATGCATTCATAGCCAGTGGGCTTCGGTTCATGCAAGGCCCTTTAGCTATGCTATCACAGCAGCATGTTTTATTTCAGACAGGTCTCTTAATCAACGCCATCATTGCCAGCGGGCTTAATTCATACTAGGCAATATATCGAAGATATTCCCGCCAACGAATACACTCTGTCATATCTCACCACTCGTTGAACTTTCGGCCCTTCTGGCCTAGCTGATATGCTTATTAATCATATTATTGGGGTGATCCTGTTATGTAAGTTTTCATCATTTACTGGTGGTGGTGCAAATCTTGAACCATGCTTAATTTCTGATTAGGCTGTATAAACACCACAATTTCAACCTGTGGGCTTCGTTTTAGGCTTCATTTTAACACAATCTCAGCCGTTGGGCTTCGTTTAAACAAATTCCTTTTTCCATGCTTTCCCGTGCTTCCTTAGCTTGAGCACATGCTCGCTAAACTCTCTCTCTGTCTTCTTTAGCTCGAGCTCACGCTCGCTAAACTCTTTCTAAACCTTCCTCGACTTCCTAAACCCTCCTCTTCCTATGCTGTCTCTAGCTCAAGCGCTAACTTGCTAAGCTCTGTTTCTCCTTCCCCTCTCAAGGCATCAAGTCCGTAGATTGCCGTCATAGATATTATGCATTCTCTTTAACAATTGTCTTTTATTTTACATGATTGCCACCTAGAGCCCGGATATGTAAGTATTGACCTCAATTCTCATCTCTGTCTCTGTTTTGGGGGGATTTTCTGATCCAGCGGCCTCTCCTCTTGTGTTTTTCCCCCTTTTCGGATGTGGTCTTCACAATGGGGTCTAGGACGTCAATGCACATTCAAACTTTGTATTTAATAAATATTTCTCATTCAGTTCGCTGAGTTTCTCATGATTGAAATGTAGTTCTTAGCTCAAGTTGAATCAGGAAGACTCCGTTTCCCATCATTCTCCATTTATCCCTATCCGCTTCCTAATCTTTCTCCCTCTATCCCTCACTCCTCTGCTCCCCCTCTCTTCCGCTCTCTTAGTCAGGTGCTTAATAGAAAGCACCTCCCTCACCAATCAGCTGTCGCTTTCCGTCCCTCTCCTGACCAATCACAGCTTAGCACGAAATTTAAAAGTCTCCATCTCCTCTCCAGCTGTCTTCTGATCGAACCCGGCAACCCTCCTCCACCCCAAGCACCACCAGATCCACGCCAGTTCAGGCCTCCTATCTCCTGCCCTCCAGCTCTCCACCACCACCAGGTCTAGACCCCGGGGGGATCTTCCTATCCAGCGGCCTCTCCTCTTGTGTTTTTCCCCCTTTTCGGATGTGGTCTTCACAACGGGGTCTAGGACGCCAATGCACATTCAAACTTTGTATTTAATAAATATTTCTCATTCAGTTTGCTGAGTCTCTCATGATTGAACTGCTCTTGCGTTTGGCTGTTAAGACATGGCAGAGAGAACAGAAGATGGTGAGTGCTGCAGCCATTGATGCACTGTTTTGCAACCTAGCAAATGCAAATGTTGCAACATTTTTCAGGTCCTTATCTGCAGTTTTTTTTCCAATTGCCTTACTGACAGCTTTAATCACATGTGCCGAGCATATGTGCAAGACTGTGAATGTTATGTCCTTCTCTGCCTTCCCTTTAGAACAGATCGAAAACGCTCTGTTTAAATAGCTGTCGATGCTCTCCCCATTGAATGACAACAGCACACTCTGTATTAGTGCCCAACTGTAGTCTGTTTGGACCTGTTTTACTTTTAGGGTTGTGTATTGTGATACTTTTCTGAGGAACTGCATTAGCCAGAAAGTGCTGGTTGGGATGGAGTGTTCATTGGTCAGCATTTCACAGACTGGGAGGGGGTTTGCATTTTGACCACAACCTGGAAGGGTCAGGGCATAGTACAGCAGTCTTTTACTTTGATTAGGGACCTTGGATACCACATTCCCTGTAGCATCTAGATATACAGCCACATGTTTTCCTGTGCTAAGGTGCTGCATGAGGATGCTTACTCCAGTCTCTGTGTACATATGTACTCCAAATGGATCAACCTGGTAATGCTGTATATATCCAGGCACCTTGTGATACTTAAAATCACATTCCTTCACGAGAGACTGGGTGAGATACATCTCCATAAAAACATCCTCATGAAGTCTTTCTCTTTTTCCAGCCTCATAATGTATACTTTTAAGCACATTTTTGTTCAGGCTGCGGGTCATGTTTCCTGCTTTTAGCTCAGGGGCTGGGGTTGTTTTAAGTTTACTGTAAAAAAAAATTGCTAACAACTTTATGCAGAGCTTTAGCAATTCTCCCTCTTCTGGTTCTCATTGATGGCCTGAATTTCCATTCATTTGTCTTGTGGGTGATTGTCCCTTTTTGTAGCACTGCAATTGTGACTGCAGTGTTCTCTTCTGGCTTACATGTCCTTTTGAAAATATACCTTAACTTGCAGGAGGGGAATGTGCAGACTGCTGTAATGTTTAGATATGGACTATTGATTTTACGGCTATGTGGATGTTTTGATGTTTTGGCTCTTGAATGCAAGGGTACAGCGAGGATTCTTTTTTCTGAAACTCCTCTACAGTATGTCGGTCCATGGCCGTCTGAGCTTTGTTGAGCCATGTAAGATATGCAGTCCAGTGCAGTGAGGAATGCTCTGATCTGTACATTGGAGAAACTAAACAACCACTCCACAGAAGAATGGCTCAGCACAGGAGACCCACCTCCTCAGGACAAGACTCGGCTGTTCACCTCCACCTCAAAGACAAAGGACACTCCTTTGAGAACAACAATGTTCATCTTTCTACCACATACAATGCAGTGATTCCATCCATTCATCAACATCCTGGATTCTACTCTTCTGCTGGAAAACTTTCATCTGCTGCGGGCGGACAGAACGGCGGACAGCGGTAAGGGAAAAGGAGGGGGGCTGGCTGTGTATGTGAACGTGAGGTGGTGCAAACCGGGACACTGCACTATTAAAGAACAACTGTGCAACAGGGACATCGAACTGTTAGCAGTTAGCATGAGGCCTTTCTATCTACCACGGGAGATCTCACATGTGATTGTAACGGTGGTGTACGTCCCTCCCTCTGCTAACGCGGACACAGCTTGTGACACCCTGCTCTCAGTCACCAGCAGGCTGCAGACACAGCACCCACAGGCCCTCTTCCTCATCTCTGGAGACTTTAACCACGCGTCTCCCTCATCTGTTCTGCCCACATTCACTCAGTATGTCACTTGCCCCACTAGAGACTGCTTCAACACCACTGTGTGGACAGAGCTTTATGACCCACATGGGGAGGACATTAACACAATAACGGACTGCATAACGGACTATATTAACTTCTGTGTTGAGAAAACTGTTCCTTCCAAGAAGGTGCGGTGTTTCTCCAACAACAAGCCGTGGATTAACCCTGAAATCAAAGCTCTCCTGAAGGAGAAGAAGAGAGCTTTCAGGTCAGGGAGCAAGGATGAGCTGAGGGCTGCACAGAGGGAGCTGAGGAGGAAGATCAGAGAGGGAAAAGCCAGCTACAGGAAGAAGATGGAGGAGCAGCTGCAGCAGCAGAACGTCAGCGGGTGTGGAGAAGCCTGAAAACCATCTCTGGCTACAACACACGCCACTCACAGGCTGAGGGGGATCAGAAGTGGGTCAATGACCTAAACCTACACTTCAATAGGTTTGATGTAGCACCCACTCCTCCCCCCTTGCAGTCGCACCTCCACTCTCTGACTCCCGGCCTTTGTTCCTCTCCCACAGCCCCCCACACTCTTAGCTTATCACAACATCAAACCATTTCACACCCACACAGAGACACTCATCCCCCACCCCCACCCCTGTCCTTCACAGCAGCCCAGGTGAGAACAGAACTCGGGAAGACAAAGACAAGGAAGGCAGCACCCCCCCCCCCCCCCCCCCCCCCTCACCGGTGAACATCCAGGGAATGGACATTGAGCAGGTGGACTCTTACAAGTACCTGGGTGTTCACCTCAACAACAAACTGGACTGGACTCACAACACAGACGCACTGTACAGGAAGGGCCAGAGCAGGCTCTACCTGCTGAGGAGACTGCGGTCTGTTGGAGTGAAAGGGGCACTCCTGAAGACTTTTTATGACTCTGTGGTGGCATCGGTCATCATGTACGGTGTGGTCTGCTGGAACAGCAGCATCACTGAGAGGGAGAGGAAGAAGCTGAGTCATCAGGAAGTCCAGCTCTGTCCTGGGCTGCTCTCTGGACTCAGTGCAGGATGTGGGTGACAGGAGGGTCCTGGCAAAACTGACATCCATGCTGGACAATGAGTCCCACCCCCTGCAGGACACCCTGTCAGCCCTGCAGAGCAGCTTCAGTGGCAGACTGCTCCACCCTCGGTGTGTGAAGGAGACATACAGAAGGTCTTTCCTTCCTGCTGCTGTCAGACTCTATAATAAACACTTCTGATAGGAGCAGTACTCACACACCACAGTGTACAATAAATTATTTATTTAGTTTTTGATGCACTCTGTACAGTTTATAAACCATTTCTACCTCCACTCACCTGTGCAATAACTGTTAATATGTAAACTCTATTTTATAATGTATATATCTTTTTCTTAACTTATCCCTTGCTGTCTGTATGCCGTTGCAAAAATGCAATTTCCCCATCATGGGACTAATAAAGGTTTCTTAATCTTAATCATTCCCAGGAAGTTAGCACATACTCACAGTAAGAACAAAGGGCTGTCAACCAGTCCACCTCCGGCAGTTTCATAGTCGTTAGCCAGTCGTTAGACACATCTGGCCCAGTCAGCCAGATCATCACAGGTAAGTATGGAAACAATCAGTGCTATTGTTTTTTAAGTTTTTTAAGTTTTTACCCAGACCCACCCACTGAGGTCTGTAACCACATATAAACCATGTTTCCCACCAAACAGAACTGATGAAGTTGCTTGGATGAGCAGCGAAACGTCTTCAAGAAAACTCTACAAGTCCAGACGCCTTGCTTCAATCTTCTCTACGTATGATGACCTGGATGACTGAGAATCTTCATCAACAATAGTTTTCCATGTCTCACTGTTAACTGAAATGTTGAATCTCCTGGAAACAACTGGCATCTCTCTCCATTGTTGATTTTTTGAGGCTTCTTCATTGTGTGCTAACACATTATCTGCTAACACATTTTCTTCTCTATGTCTGTCTTCGGCTGAGCCTCACTCTGACCTGATGTCTTCTCATTTTTTGTCTGCTTTTTATTGTCATTCTGTTTGTAATTTATGTTCTCAGATGGGTCCTCTGTGCCACTGTCCTCTTTAAATGGTTTGAGCTGTGTTCTTCAGGGTTGTTGTTCATGATTAAGTCCCTGACTCCATTCCTGTTCTTTGTCCAAATGACCCAGAGCCAGTGGCAGTTGTTGCTGTGGTCATGACCAAATACCATCATTGAGAGTTCACCCCAGACTTTGGAGGAGTAATTTGTATCCTGATTTTTGATGTCAGCCCTTTTAAATGTGTTGACTACGCCTTCTATTCCCCCAGCTTCTGTCCACATGTCTTTTCTCTGGGCTTTGTGCCCTTTTTTGAATCTTCCTATTTTCTTCTAGACAAAGAGGGAGAGACAGAACTAGTCATGTTTGGGAGACATGTGACAGTGAACCAGATCAAGTTGAGTATGAGAGGTTCACAAGTATTTCAAAGAAGACAATAAATGAGATGACACAACGTACCAAGACTTCAGGCAAAACTGCAAAACATGATTGAAATATCTGAATAGTCTTGAAGTGTTCCTGTCTCTCTTCACTTCCACCCTTCATACCACCTAGCACTGAACACTGAAGGTAATTGCAACAAGCAGTTCATACTTGCAGATGGATTGAGATGGCTTATGATTTGCTCACTATAGGTGTCTTACTCTGATTGCAAGACAGTGGAGCAGAGGAGGGACACAGTGTCTTCCACTGATTGGTTGAAAGTCAAGATAAGATAATTCTTTATTAGTCCACCATGAGGGAAATTCACAGTGTTCCAGCAGAAGCACATGTCAGATGAACAAACTAGCATATAAAAAACTATAAAAATGGATAAACAAAAATGAATACAAGATGGATGGATGCATCATCAAATAACAGGATAGTGACTTCAGTACTGAATTGTTGTTGCACATTATAAACCAGTATGGTGAAAATGAGAATTTAAATTATATACATAGGCTGTATATACACTAAACACCCAGTAGGCATATTATCTCAGATTTGCACAAACTTGGACAAACAGAATTCTTTCCTACTTTCAGTTAGTTGTCTTTGTTGTTATCCCCTTATAGATCCAGTGTGACACATGTAAACGGTGGTTTCACACACACTGCCTTGGACTAAATGCTGCACAAGTTCCAAAAGAAGAGACCCCTTGGAGCTGTGACTTGTGCAATATGTCACACTAAATAAAGACATTTTTGTGACTGTATCTATGTATTTGTTTCTATTTGTTGTATAAATGTTGTAAATTATATACATAGGCTGTATATACACTACACACCCAGTAGGCATATTATCTCAGATTTGGACAAACTTACGTTTGTATTTAACCATCTTTTTTCACCATCAGTCCAGGGTGTACCCCGCCCCTCACCTATAGATACAGGGATAGGCTCCAGCCTCCAGTGACCCTGACAAAGCAGGTTCAGATGATGGATGGATTTGTTTTTCTATTTGTTGTAGAATAACCACCAGGAATTAATCTTGGAAGGATGATGGTGAAATTATGATGAAGACTGACACAGACACCAATATTTCAGGCAGGTGTCTTTAAAAATTTTAAAAGACAGCTGGCGCAACTATCAGAAAACTGTAAAAACTGAAAGAACTAAATATTTCTCTGACATTATTGCTTCAACTGTAACAATCCCCGTGTTCTGTTTAAAACCATCAACAACATCATCAATGCCCCAAAAACAGCCTGCTTGGCAGCTTCAGATGATCTGTGTGAGACATTTTTGCACTTTTTTATTAACAAGGTTGAGAGCACCAGAGCCCTCATACACCCCCCTTTATCTAACCCATCAAACCCGATCACCCCCCCCCCCTGCTGCATTAGACCAATTTGAGCCTGTTGGTCTGCATCTGCTAAAGAACATTGTTGGTCATATGAAGCCCTCTGGTTCCCCTAAGGACCTCCTTCCACCCCGTCTCTTTAAAGAGGTTTTTCCAACAGTAGCTCCAGATGTGCTCAATGTTATAAACAGCAGTCTGATAAATGGTACGGTCCCTGATGGTTTTTATGGTGCAGCCTTTAATCAAGAAGCCTGGTCTTGACATTTCTGTCCTCTCAAATTTTAGACCAATTTCAAAACTTCCTTTTATCTCAAAGATTTTAGAAAAAGTTGTTTTTAGTCAGTTGACAGTGGACCATGACATCCTCCTGTCTCGACTGAAGGACTGTGTGGGAATCCAGGGCAGTGCGTTACAGTGGTTTAGGTCATACCTGACAGGGAGAGGTTTTAATGTCCGTCTGCTGAGTCCTCTGCTGCCCCTCTCACCTGTGGAGTGGCCCAAGGTTCTATTCTGGCCCCAGTCCTCTTCTCCCTATACCTCCTTCCTCTCGGGTCCATTCTCCGTAAACATGGTGTCTCTGTCCATTTTTATGCGGATGACTCACAAATCTACATGCCCTTAAAACGAAAGAAAACTCATTCTGTTCAACAACTCTTAGACTGTGTTGAGGAGATTAAATCCTGGCTGTCAGCAAACCTGCTACATTTTAAAGACTCTAAGACAGAGGTCATACTGTTTGGACCCAGTGATGCCTCTGCTGCTGATGTAGACTTTGATAAATCCTTCTTATTAAAGTCAGAGGTAAAACCTCCCACCTAGCCAAATCTTTTTATTTCCGTTATCAATTTCCCATAGTTCGCTTCAAATAGCTGTGATGTGACAGAAGTGATAAAGATACCCAGATATCTAAACCCTGTAGTAGCCTGTTTAAATTTGAATTTGTCTTTTAAACCTGCTGGGCATTGACCAGAGACCAGCATAGCTACTGATTTAGCCTCATTGGTCAGGTATCCTGATATCTCCCCATATTCACTCAGGTTACTTATCATTTACCAATGAGGTATAAGGTTCACTTATATAAGTTAATATATCATCCGCAAAGTCATTTCATGACTTTTTAGACAGCAGTTCAGGTGGGACTGATACTCCTGGGTTTGTCAGTCTGTCTATAACAGAGAACAATGTGCGAGCATTGTTGCTGTTCCTATCGATGATCTCTGAAAAATAGGATTGTCTTGCATTTTTCAGTTCCTGGTTGTAGTTATGTAGGCTCTCTTTGTAAATGGTATAATGAACCTGGAGTTTAGTTTTTCTCCATCTGTGTTCTCTCTGCAGAACTTTGGTTCTGATTGGGGCAATTGAATCAATAACAGTCATAACTTTGGAACTGAAACTGTTTACAAGGTCATCAACAGGAGCTGTGGGCAGGGTTGGTGATGGTACAAAAGCCTGTGTGAACAGTGCACAGGTGTTATCATTAATGTGACGCTTTCTGATCACCTTTCCTTCTACCTTGTTGGGATTAGCAGGGTAATGATCAGAGAGAGCAACGTCAAAGTTGGAGTGGTTTTTGGCCTCTTTCTGAAGTTAGCATTAGTGTGTATTGCGTGGCTCGGAGTGGATGATGTCATCACCTACATTGTGGGAGGGGAAAAACTGGTGCCACTCTGACAACACCAAACCGTTTTGCCTGTAGAGCCAGCTGTTCGGGGAGAGTGCCGCTTCTTCATTCACAGCCCATAGAAACGGTGAAGTGACTGGAAAAGAGCAAACCTATTTTCTAACTCGCCGCCATCTCCACATATTTTACTGGATTAACATGAAATCACACACATTTGTAAAGTAAACGCTTGTGATACTCACGGTTTTTAAATTGTTTGTCTGAAGGCTTCGGTTTGGACACAGGAAGCAGTTGTTCGGAGGGTGCAACCCCCATTAAAATACATGGGATCTGCCTTGAGAGGAGTGAAAGGAACACCTATCTCTCCAACGCCGTAATAAAGCTTAATTAACCAGTGAGGCAGAGCTGTTACCATGGTGACAGGCTGACACAAGAAGCAAACAAAGCAGCCATATTTGTAGTCTTTATCAGTTTTTCAGCACGTTAAGCATCTTCCTAATATTAAAAGATTTTCTACTTTTCTAAATAAGAGCTTCATCTTTTTAAAGTCTTGACCATTGTTCAGCAAATTAAATTCAGTTTGCAGATTCTCCTGTCATGACCTGGTGTTTAGTTCTGGTTTTGTTTCCTTGTTTTGGGTTTTCTGTTTCACATTATCTTTGTAAGAGCCAATTGTTTGAGTTTATATGGCTTCTGGGTTTATTTTATCTGTAAGCGTATTGTTATTTAACTGCTGTGACAGCGTGCATTTTCATTAGAGCATTGATATGACGTATTCCACAGGTAGCAGTCACAATATATAGAGCAGCAACTGCGCAGCAGAAAAAGGGTAGTGTGGAACGCAATAAGTTTTTGACTGTGTATAACCACGTGTAAAGTCCTGTTTGGAAGCCAATATAAGGAGCATGTTTAAGGACATTAAGATGGATAAGCCTTCTTTTTGTGCTCGGTAGTGGATCAGGTTTATGCTCTGAAATGTATTATTAATTTGTGGATTAAAGATGCTGAGCAGCAGAGAGAGGCTCCAGATCTAGCTGTGGACGCTCTGGTGCATCTTCCGCATCTTCAGCACGTCTAAGAGAGGAAGCCAAGTATGCTGCTTTAGAAGCCAAAGCTTCACTTAGGCAGAAGCAGCAGTTAGCACTGAAGGAAGCGCAGCTAAAGGCGGAGAGGGAAGCATTGGAGATTGAAACTGCCTTAGCGGTAACAAAGGCTAAGATTCAAATATATAAAGCACATGACTCACAAGACGGAGATCACACAGAGCATTGTGGCAGCAGTAAGGGTGAGCCGGTCACCAATGTGGAAAGGGCAGGGCATGCGCAAGTTGGTCAGATGAAAGCAGTTAAGGAAGAGACGGAGCAAGATGAGTTGCCCAGTCCCCATAAGTATGAAAGACAAATGCACATGCCATCCTACACATCTGGAGCTAAAGTGCTGCAGAGAGAAGAGTCTGAATCAAGAGCCAACAGGATGCCGCAGCATGATGCTGCTAAGGAAATGTATGAGGTTATGAGGAAGCAAAATTACATTACAGAAATGTTGGTCAAGCACCAGCAGCTGGCTGGTCTGCCTCATCGAGATATCCCAGTTTTTGGTGGAGACCCTCTTGATTTTAGGTAATTCCTCAAAGCATTCAGGACTCTAAAAATGACAACAGTGCAGACAAGTTATACTTCCTGGAGCAGTATACACGGGGAGAGCCACGAGACCTTGTGAAAGGTTGTCAACATATGCCACCAGGTCGTGGTTATATGGAGGCCATGCGTCTATTGGAGGACCGCTATGGCAATCAAATGAAAATTGCTGCTGCTCTGATGGAAAGGCTGTTTAAGTGGCCACAGGTAAAAACAGGAGACCCTCAGGCACTCAGTAACTTCTCGCTGTTCCTGCTGAGTTGCCGTAACGCCCTGGAAGATGTAGACTATATGGACGAGTTAGATAACCCAACAAGCATGAGAGTTATCATCTCAAAGCTGCCCTACAAAATCAGAGAAAGATGGAGAGTGCAGGCATTTGAAATTCAAGAAAGCGGCCGACGAAGAGTCAGCAAGCTCAATCAGCTCATCAAACAATGTTGCCTTTATTAAGCCTTGTATGTTCTGCAAGAAGAACCATAAGTTAGTGGAGTGCTTCAGAATTGCAGAAAGACCACATAAAGAGAAGCTGGACTTCATAAGTAAACAGGACACAATGAGCCTGCTGGATATTTTCTACACATCAAATATTTCATCAGAGGGCCAACATGGACCAGGCCAAACATCCAGTCACATGTTGGGGCCTGCAGCTTCTTTACAGTTCAGTGTGGGTCTGCTGGTCTCTGCAGGACCATGGAGCCCCTCACAGTCCTGTGCTGCAGCAGTTTAACATGAAAGCTCCTAAAGTAGAACACATGAAGGGATCTGGATCTCATGTCTGTGTTAGACAGCTTCACATCATGTCCTTCATTTATCATGAGAATGTTTTGGAACATAAAGAGTGAGTGAGGCGTCACACACTTGAACAGTTTGTTAAAGTTGTGTGTGTGTTGTGTGTCAGTGTGTGTCTGTCCTGGACCCGTCATGCTGGAGTCCTCAGACAGAGACAGCAGTACATGTTTACTGCCTGCAGGGCGGCGACATCTGACAGATTTATTTTGTCTCATAGCTGTTTCCTTTTTGAGACAGAAGGGGACAGCAGATGGTAAAGAGTCCAGGCTGGACTGATCTGCTCCCCCTGCAGGACTACTCAGGGCCCTGCAGTCCTCGGTCATCAGGGATCTGGCCTTCATTGTTGTCTGTGCTGGACTCTATCCCTCTTTACAGTCTGGATTCTCTCTGACCCTGTGTTGCCTCCTCTCATTATCTGAGTCTAACTTCCTGTGTATCACTGTCATGCTGCTTCTTTATTGGACGAAGCATCGTCATGGTTACACTCAGGGCTGGAGTGGGCCACTTTTTCCATGGAGGAAGAATCTGAACAAACGAAACAGCAGCTAGGTCTTTTTAAATTTCCTTGTTATTAGTTCAGGTCTGTTGGTATCCATCACATCTGTGTTCAACTTGTGACATAACCCTAACCCTGTCTGACAGATGGGAGGGGTTGGACCTGGACCTCTTCCATGTATTGTTTGTGTTTGTTCTGCTCTTTTATATGATGCTGTTTTTAGTGTGTTATAAATAAAGTTGCAGATATTCATGATGTAGGATGCAAAGACACCACTGTACAGATCTCAGCTGTATATCTGATGTTATTCTGATTCCTCTCTTTATCCTATGTTCTGATCAATTGTTACTTATGGGTTTCTAGTTGTGATGCTGCTCCAGCAGCACTCTCTGCTCTCTCTCATTATGTGTTCTGCTGCTGTAAGGACTCAGGTTCCCATCCTGTGGGTGCAGCTGTTTCTCTCTGCAGGTGGAGGCCATGAAGAGGACGGAGTGTGTCCTGATGATCACACAGGGAGAAGCAGCAGCCGGGCCGTCCTGCAGAGAGCCTGTCCACTTCCTGTCCCTGCTGTTCTGATGAAAGTGTCTGCAGTTCATCTAGAGGGCGCTCTGCAGACACTGCTCTATGAAAAGAACTGAATGGAGCTACAGTCATTATTTACACTGTAAAACATCTGAGACAGTAAAGGGGAACTTGACAAGTCAGGAAACATATCTGTGTGGTCTGTTAGCAGACGTACATGAAGGAGGCCGAGCTGAGGCGCCCCCTGTCTTTGTTTTCACACCAGGTCCCTGTTAAAAGAACCGACCCAGCACTCTTTAAGTGCAGCTGTTCATCTTGTACTCGGTCTTTTTTCTTATTTTTGCCAGTTCTCTGTTTAGTTCTACATCCTGGTTCTTTGTATTGTTTTCCTTCCTGCCCTGACCTCCCTCATGTGTTGATGTATCGTGCCTCCTGTTTTATTTTGACAGTCCTGTCCTCCCTGTGTCTCCTCTGTGAATTTACTTCCTCTTGTTTTCCGCCTCCTGTGATGACCGGCTCCTCCCTGATTGTGTTCACCTGTGTCTTGTCTCCCTGGTCTGTTTGAGTCCTGTGCTCCCCTTTGTTCTGGTCGTTGGTCTGTTGTCCTACCGTGTGCTGCTGCCTTACCTGTGTCTTCCCATCGTGTCGTCCTCCATACTCCTTTGTCCTCCCGTTCTCCCGCTGGATTACCTTTGTCGGTCAGTTTTCCTCTTCTGTCTTCCTGTAGATTTTGGTCTACTTCTGGACTTGGTCTTTTGGTCTACTTCTGGACTTGGTCTTTTGTATTGTTGTGCTTGGGTTTTGGATTTAGATCCTGGCTTTTGAATAAAGCTCAGCTTCTGTTGAACTTCTTATGTCTGTGTTTGGGTCCTGTTAAAACACACAACAGGAGCAACAGAATCAGGACTCAGTTCTCTTTGTGTTCACACTGTGAGTTCACTACAAAGAGGACCGGCTTCTCCTTCTGGTCCAGCTCAGCTGTGTTGGGGCCTCGGTCCTGTTCATGTTCACACCAGGTCCTCTAGAGCTCTCAGACCCACACTGCACTGAATTCTGGGTAGTTTTCACTTGAAGCAACATGTCTGCTGCTGTGCTGCCTCCTCCTGTGTTTCTGGTTATATTAGTGCACATTCAGGGAAAACAGAGTTATTGATTACATACGAGCACAAAAATAACAGAACTATTAATTATTGGATGTCTAAATAGCTTGTTTATAAAATGTAAATAGTTTCTAATTAAATTCTATCATTGTTGTTTATTGCCACGACCACGACCTGCTGCCATGTTTTGGATGTTTGTTTTGTGTACGGCTTAGTTTTCAGCAGCTACAGTCTCTACAGTAAGTGAAGAAGGTTAGAACACAGTGAGAAAGGCAGAGTGAACCTGCTTTCACAATGTGCTGATAGACGTACTGCACAGAAACTTAGAGATACACATGAAGGCCCATGGAGAGCACAGCGGAGGAACATCTGTGGAGGGAAACAGTCTGTGAGACTCGGATCCTTCAGGGCTTCAGCATCACTGTTCAGCCTGAAACAGGAAGTAACACACAGGATGTGCTGTTATTTGACAGAACAGAAGCACCACTTTAAAAAGCTCCTTCTTTGAACTCATTGTGACTTGGAAGCAGTTCAGCTGCTGTCAGGCTGTGCAGCACAGACTCTGTCAGCAGGGGGCGCTGTTGTGTTGGTTGTAATGGATGAAATGGAAAGTTGTGTGTGGAGAAAACCTGCAGACACTCAGCTGCTGTCAGACTGTGCTATTTATAGCTGAAGCATCCAGATTAGATGTTTTGAGTCGAGGTTTGATTACTGCGGTCTTCAGGGCTCAGTGAAACTGCCCTGACTGAAGAGAAATGTTATCTGCAACACATCTGCAGTTAAAAACGTCAAACATACAAAGGGGAGGAGACAGGAAGTAGTAAGAGGCTGTGTGCTCTCCACACTCCCCCCTTTGTTTCCTGACATGCTGCCACACCAGAGACGATGTACTCCCCTTATCCTTTGATGGATGCATTAACATGTCAGAGTATTGTTTTCCTTTGTTTATTAGAGTTACTGAGGCATGCATGATAATATATGATTTATTGTTTTTTCTTCATTTAGAAACATCATCCATGTATGAAATCCTTTGTAGCCCTACCCAAAATAAATGGCTCTTAGATCAAATAGATCAAATCCAAAGACAGTCTTTTGCAATAACATAAAGAGTGTATATATATATACTGTACTTTGATTGGTCAGGTATCCTGATATCTCCCCATATTCACTCGGGTTAATCATCAGGGTTACCAATGAGGTATAAGGTTCACTTATACAAGTTAATATATCATCCGCAAAGTCATTGCATGACTTTTTAGACAGCAGTTCAGGTGGGACTGACACTCCTGGGTTTGTCAGTCTGTCTATAACAGAGAACAATGTGCGAGCATTGTTGCTGTTCCTATCAATGATCTCTGAAAAATAGGATTGTCTTGCATGTTTCAGTTCCTGGTTGTAGTTCTGTAGGCTCTATTTGTAAACGGTATAATGGACCTGGAGTTTAGTTTTTTCCATCTGCGTTCTCTCTGCAGACTCTTTTTTTGAGCTTTAACCAGTGTGGCAGTTCTCCAAGGTGACTTTTTCCTTCCTGACAGAACTTTGGTTCTGATTGGGGCAATTGAATCAATGACAGTCCTAACTTTGGAACTGAAACTGTTTACAAGGTCATCAACAGGAGCTGTGGGCAGGGTTGGTGATGGTACAAAAGCCTGTGTGAACAGTGCACAGATCATTAATGTGACACTTTCTGATCACCTTTCCTTCTACCTTATTGGGATTAGCAGGGGTGGTCGTTTTAAACGCAACACAGTAATGATCAGAAAGAGCAACATCGGTCACCACAACCTCAGAGATGTTCAGACCTTTGGAAATAACTAGATCCAGAATATGTCCCTTGTTATGTGTTGAGTCTGTTACATGCTGTGAAAGCCCAAAGCTATCTAAGATGTTAAAGAGTTCTTTGGCACTTCCATCATTAGGATTATCAACATGAATGTTAAAGTCACCCACTAAGACAACACAATCAAAGTCAATGCACATAATAGACAATAGTTTGGCAAACTCATCGAATGTGGTGAGACGCATGAGCACCCTCTGTTGGCCTCCTGGTTGTTGTTTTGTTTTTCCCTTTGCTTTTTCTTTCTGCAGCTTCCTCTGGGCGGAGTACTGGGCTGATTGGTCTCACCTGTTCTCCATCTACATTAAGTTCCCCGCCTATTTAAGGACCTCACTTACCTGCCTTCCTCGTCAGTTCTTCAACTCACGTCGTGGTAACTAGACCGACCTTCCTGAAACTTTGTTTCTCCAACCGCTCGTACTCATCCTTTTTTCCTTCCACCTACTAGGAGCCTCAGCCTTGGTCCTGTCCAATCTTTCGCTGCAGTCTCCAGAGCGCCTTTAAGGATTCCCACCATCATGGACTTTTGTTTTCCTCAAAGACTTTCGCCCTTGTGGTTGTGTTACGTTTTTCTCCAGAGAGACCTTTTCGCCGTTGTGGTTGTTTTTCGTTATCTCCAGAGAGACCTTTTCGCCGTTGTGGTTGTTTTTATTTATCTCCAGAGAGACCTTTTCGCCCTAGTGGCTGTTTTTTGTTCTGTAAATAAATCCGATCACTTTTGAGACCAGCATTTGGATCCTGAGTTTATTGGCACATAACAGAAGAACTGACCAGTCATGGATCCAGCAGCCTCATCTCCACCGTCGCCCTCAAAGGTATTGTCCCGCCAAGGGGTGCTGTTGGGCAGACATGAACACGACATCCAAGCTCTTCAACACGATCGGAATGTGACATTCGAACAAGTCAATGAACTCCGAAATCAATTCCAGGCGTTTGCCGCACAGTTTCTCCCTCCTGCCGCAGCTGCGTCGGGACCGTCCATTCCCAGCACTCCCCGTGAACATCACGTGGTCGACCCCGAGCCTTTCGACGGAACGCTGGGCAAGTGTCGGGGTTTCCTCCTCCAGTGCCTGAATGTCTTCGCTCTCAAACCCATTTCATTTGACTCTGATGCTCCAAGGTCCTCTACATGGTGGGCCTACTCCGGGACCGGGCTCTGGAATGGGCCCAAGCGGAAGACGCGGCGGCACCTTGGACAGGTCGTACCTTAGACGATTTTCTTTACCGATTTAAAGAGGTTTTCGATATCCCTAATCGGGCTGGGGATGCCTCCCAGTGCCTGCTTTCTATATCTCAAGGCTCCGATTCTGTGGCAGAATACTCTGTTCGTTTCCGAACCCTCGCGCTGGAGGCTGGTTGGAACGAGCCGGCCTTGAAAGGGGTTTTCCTGAAGTCCCTGAATGAAACCATCAGGCGTGAAGTTGCCTGCTGTGGGGAGCCATCTTCCCTCGAGACTCTCATTTCCCTGGCTATTCAATTGGACAATCATATGAGAGAAGTCGGTTTCGAAGCCTCATCCAGAACCAAGTACAGGGCCCCGTAGTTCCTCCAGCTCTCCATCTAACATCAGACATGTGAGACCAGGCGAGTTATCTCCTCCCAGCCTGCGTGCTGATTGCGGGGCGGTGCTGTAGCTATTTAAGCAGGCAGCTGGCTGCGCGCCTGCCTCTCTCTCCTTCCTCCTGTGCGGCAGAAGCTTGCAGCGGTAGCTGGCTGCGGTGAACGTGGGGCCGTGGTGGTTGTGCATCCAGGTAGGCTCGGTTTGTTGTGCCTGTGTACCAGGGGAACTGAAATCAATACCGCATGCCTTTTGCAGCGAGCGTGGTGGCGGCGTGTGTGCCACGGGGCTGACGTCCTCTGTTACCTTGATTCCACCTGTGGCGTTGGCACGGTAAGATGCCGCATCCCTGTCATTAAATTAGATCTCCCTGTGCTGACACTGCTCTCTGATCTGCAGCAGTGGTGGCGACAGGATCGGCTTACCTGGAATCAGTGTGGCTGTACAGCGTGGCTGCATAGCGTGGTGGGGAGTTTCCTACACCTGTCTCATCTTTGCACCGGCGGGTGTTGCTGTTCTGGTCCGGGACTTAATTATATTCGCAGGATTTTTGGTCCTCGCTGGTGGAATCTAGGCCAGCAGATTGAACACAGACGCATTACCTCCTGCCTGTGGTGCTGGGCGCTTGGATCTCTGCGTCGAGTTAATTTTTGGTTTGGGCATTCTGACTGTTTTGATTAGTTTATAGGCCTGTGCCTATTATTTTTTTTTTGTATCCTATTAGGTTATATTTTTGTTGTGATAGATTCTGTACTTAGTGTTTTTTTATTTATCTCTGGGTTATCGGGTTGGTTTATTGGGTTATTTCTATTTTTTTCTTTTCTTTGATATTCCAAGTTGTGTTGTGGGTTTTCTTTGTTTTGGTGTGTGTGTGTGTGGACGGATGGGTGTTCCTATGTTGCCATGCTGTCGATGTGGTTGGGTCCCTGTGGCCTGTGATTAATTTTCTTTTGTTGCTCTACAGGAGCTGCGGCCCAGCGGTGGTGGTCCCCCCATTCCTGGTGGTGGGTGTTCTTCACGGGTTTTCGTTTGGAGTGTAGCGTCACAGGTGTAGTTTGATCCCTTTTGGTTTGTCCCTCTGCCCTGGTGAGCCGCAGTCTTGTCAGTATTATTTTTTTATTTCATTTTGCAGGGCCATCCCGACCCATCTTACCTACTGAACTGGCAACATATTTTATACTTAATTTTAAACATGGTATATGGATCCTATTCGTGTTGTAATTGAATAAATCTTCTTTTTACTTGACCATTGCCCTGTGTGTGAGTCAAACCTGTGTGCCCTTGTTTTCATTTCCTGGGTTGAGGCCCTCGCCTCCCCGGGTGGCATTGTTAGCACCCTTTTCCCCTCCCTTCCTGAGCTCCGTCACACATACGCTGCCAGCGCCCCCTACTGCTGAGAACACACACCAACCTGAGCCTATGCAGCTGGGCAGGACTCGCCTCACTCCTGAGGAGAAAGACCGTAGACGCAGGGAGGGAAGGTGTTTATATTGTGGGGATGACCATCACACTTTGTCTTCCTGTCAGGTTCGGCCAAAAGACAGGGCTCTTCAGTAGGACAAGGGCTACGGGTGGGCCAAGCTACGCATACTTCTAACCCTAGAATGTCTCTTCCTGTTGTTCTGTGGTCTCACTCTCTCTCTATCTCCGTAGTTTCGCTGATCGACTCAGGGGCCGACGGCAATTTCATTGATGCCAGTCTCCTGCGACAGCACGACCTCCCCTCCGTGCCACTAGGGGAGCCAGTCCGCGCTACCGCTCTGGATGGTCGTCTCATCACCACGGTAACACACGAAACTCTTCCGCTAGAGGTTATCACTTCCGGTAACCACTGGGAAGTGATTTCGTTCCTTGTTATTGATTCTCCGAGTGCGCAGCTAGTTTTCGGTTATCCCTGGCTCGAGCTACATAGCCCGCACATTGATTGGCGCACCCGCAAGCTCCTCAGTGTGAGTCCGTTCTGTCACGCTAACTGCCTTCGCTCTGCTAACACACCGGCCTCAACTAAAACGGTAACTAGTCCAGAACCTCTTTGTCTTGACACTGTACCCACTGACTATCACGATCTAGGCGAGGTTTTTAGCAAGTCCAAAGCTCTAGCTTTGCCACCTCACCGACCATATGATTGTTCCATTGATCTTCTCCCGGGAGCTCCGCTCCCCTCGAGCCGTTTATATAATCTGTCGATCCCCGAGAGAAAATCAATGGAGCAATACATTAGCGACTCGTTAGCCACAGGCATTATTCGTCCCTCCTCCTTTCCCGTCGCTGCCGGCTTTTTCTTCGTTGGTAAAAAAGGTAGTTCCTTACAGGGTTCGCCAGGAGGCCTGCATGATGTGTTTAGCGTCTTATCGCTTCCACAAATTATTAATATTCTCGCTTTTGATGCAACACTGTCTACAACTTTGCCTGGTGTCAGTGTTTTGCAGCCAGTCACGTCAATACGATAGATAGCGCATGTTGAGTTTAACTGACCACACGTCCGATGTTCCCTGAAGGCACCATGGCCGAGCTAAGGCCTCAGCCCAGAGCGTGCTCTGCCTCAGCATTCGTTGTCCTGCTGTCACTCAGCAGGCCACACCCATGTCCCACCCCCTGCAAAATCGGGGTCAAAACCTCAAAGGTGAAAAAAGGAGAGGCGAAAGCGAAAAAAAGATTTGAACCTGAAAAGTAAATCTGAAGCTGAAAAAAAGATTTGAACCTGAAGAAAGAAGATGTAAAACTGTAAAAAATTAAGATTTGAATCTGAAAACAAAAACTCTGAAACTTAAAAAATAAAATGGTAAATATGAAAATAATTATTGACATGAAACCTGAAAATTCAAAAGAATTTCAAAGTTGATTCCAAACAAATTTTGAACTGAAAAAAATCAACATCAAAACATAAATTTTCAGTTTCAAGTTTTAGTGTTTGAATGAATTTTATTTTTTCAGGTTAACAAAACTTATGACTCCGATTTGGCTCCATAGAAGACCACGTTCAACACTCCTCTGGGTCATTTCGAATATCTCGTCATGCCTTTTGGTCTAACTAACGCCCCTGCTGTTTTTCAAACATTGGTTAACGACGTCCTTCGGGATTTCCTTAACCAGTTCGTCTTTGTATATCTAGATGACATCCTGATCTTTTCTTCCTCTCTTCAGGAACATGTGGCACACGTCCGAGCAGTCCTTCAACGCCTGTTAGAGAATAAACTCTTTGCCAAAGCAGAGAAATGCGAGTTCCATTCCCCGTCTGTTAGCTACCTGGGTTTCATTATCCACGAGGGACAAGTTGAGGCAGACCCAGAGAAGATCAGGGCAGTAGTTGAGTGGCCCAGACCTACTACTCGTCGTAAGCTTCAACAGTTGTAGGGTTTGCCAACTTCTATAGAAGATTTATCCGCAACTACAGTCGCGTTGCACTCCCTCTAACTCAGCTCACCTCCACTCTTAGGCCGTTTGTATGGTCCCCTCTAGCTGAGAAGGCCTTTTGTGAGTTAAAGGTTCGTTTTACCTCAGCCCTGATCCTGATCCAGCCTGATCCCACCAGACAATTTATCGTTGAGGTAGATGCTTCCGATTCAGGGGTAAGGGCAGTCCTGTCTCAGCGCTCGGCAGAGGATGATAAACTTCACCCCTGTGCTTTCTTCTCTCGCCGCCTCACCTCTGCAGAGCAAAATTATGACGTGGGAAACCGTGAGCTGCTCGCCGTCAAGTTGGCTCTCGAGGAATGGAGACATTGGCTGGAGGGTGCCGAGCAACCCTTCGTGGTCTGGACTGACCACAAGAACCTTGAATTCATAAGGGGTACTAGGAGACTGAACTCCCGCCAAGCTCGTTGGCAGCTGTTTTTCACCAGGTTTGATTTCACTCTCACCTACAGACCTGGTAGCAATAATATCAAACCTGATGCTCTCTCCCGTCAGCACGAAAGTCCTGGTGTGTCCCCTGAGACGGAGTCCATCCTACCTGCCTCCAGGGTTATTGGTTCCCTTACTTGGGAGATTGAGTCCACCGTCAGGGAGGCCCAGCGCCAGGAACCAGACCCAGGTGATGGTCCGCCTAATTGCCTCTTTGTTCCCTCTACAGTGTGATCCCAAGTTCTGCTATGGGCCCATTCCTCTCGCTGGTCCTGTCACCCTGGAATCCGCCGCACTGTCAACCTGCTTCGACGCCATTTCTGGTGGCCTTCTTTGGAACGGGACACTAAGGAGTTCGTCTCTGCCTGCTCTGCCTGCTCCCACGGCAAGTCCTCCCATTGTCCTCCTGCTGGCCCGCTCCGTCCTCTCCCAGTGCCCGGTCGCCCCTGGTCCCATATTGCATTGGACTTCATCACGGGTCTCCCACCATCCGAAGGTAACACAGTCATCCTCACCATTGTGGACCGCTTTTCCAAATCTGCACATTTTGTACCTCTCCCCAAGCTTCCCTCTGCCTTCGAGACAGCTCAACTGCTGGTCACCCACGTCTTCCGGCTCCATGGCATCCCCACTGACACCGTCTCCAACAGGGGTCCTCAATTCACCTCCGGTGTTTGGAGAGCATTCTGCCGGGCACTGGGGGCCTCCGTCAGCCTATCGTCAGGCTTCCATCCCCAGATGAACGGACAGACGGAGCGGGCCAACCAACATCTGGAGTCGACCCTGCGCTGTGTTGTGGCCTCTAATCAAGGGACCTGGAGTTCCCACCTGCCCTGGGTTGAATACGCTCACAACTCCCAGTCCTGTGCGGCTACCGGCTTGTCCCCCTTCGAGGCCTCTTTGGGTTATCTGCCCCCCCCCCCCTCTTCCCAAACCAGGAGGAGGAATTGGCCGTCCCCTCAGTGCAACACCACCTGCGGCGCTGCCGCCGGATCTGGAAGCTGGTCAGGAGAGCCCTGCTCCGTTCCACCGACCAGAACCGGAGGTCAGCCGATCGCCACCGCACACCTGCCCCCCCCTACCAAGAAGGTCAGTCCGTCCTCCTGTCCACCAAGACCATCCCCTTACGAACAGAGTCCCGCAAACTTTCCCCCCGGTTCATTGGTCCATTCAACATCCTGAAACTCATTAACCCGGTCACAGTCAAACTGGCACTTCCCACATCTATGAGGATCCATCCTGTTTTTCACATCTCCCACATCAAACCTGCTACCCATAGCCCTCTGCAGCCGCCTGTTCCCCCCCTCCGTCTCCTCGCATTATCGATGGCGCCCCCGCCTACACGGTCCGGAGGCTGGTGGATGTGCACCGCCGAGGCAGGGGTTTGCAGTATTTGGTGGATTGGGAGGGCTACGGACCTGAAGAACGCTCCTGGGTCCCCAGGTCCGCCATCTATGACCCTGCGTTGGTTCAGGAGTTCCACCGTCTCCACCCTGACAAGCCCGGAGGTCCGCCAGGAGGCGTCCGTTGAAGGGGGGGTACTGTGGTGAGACGCATGAGCACCCTCTGTTGGCCTCCTGGTTGTTGTTTTGTTTTTCCCTTTGCTTTTTCTTTCAGGCCCTCTGTTCGGGCTGCAGCTTCCTCTGGGCGGAGTACTGGGCTGATTGGTCTCACCTGTTCTCCATCTACATTAAGTTCCCCGCCTATTTAAGGACCTCACTTACCTGCCTTCGTCAGTTCTTCAACTCACGTCGTGGTAACTAGACCGACCTTCCTGAAACTTTGTTTCTCCAACCGCTCGTACTCATCCTTTTTTCCTTCCGCCTACTAGGAGCCTCAGCCTTGGTCCCGTCCAATCTTTCGCTGCAGTCTCCAGAGCGCCTTTAAGGATTCCCACCGTCGTGGACTTTTGTTTTCCGCAAAGACTTTCACCCTTGTGGTTGTGTTACGTTTTTCTCCAGAGAGACCTTTTCGCCGTTGTGGTTGTTTTTCGTTATCTCCAGAGAGACCTTTTCGCGCTAGTGGCTGTTTTTTGTTCTGTAAATAAATCCGATCACTTTTGAGACCAGCATTTGGATCCTGAGTTTATTGGCACATAACATCGAAGAACTTTGCATTGTATTTCAGGGTTTTGTAAATAACTGCAAAGGTTGCTTGACAGGAGGATTTTAGCTGAAGAGCAACATATTCAAATGAGTCAAACTTTCCATAGGACACCTTTTTGCACTGGAGGCAGTCATTAAACAAAATGGCGACTCCTCCTCCTTTCTTGTGCAATCTTGCTTCACTCATGAAACCAAAGTTAGGAGGAGTAGACTCAATAAGAACTGCTGCACTATTGTCTTGCCCCAACCAAGTTTCAGTTAAAAACATAAAATCCAGATGGTTCTTTTGAATAAAATCATTTATTAAGAATGATTTGCCTGCCAAAGACCTAACATTTAAGAGTGCTAAATTTAATGTATTAAAAACTGTGTCCTGTCTATGGTCGGGGACAGACTGTGGCTGACATGGAATAGATTTTAAATTTGATAGTACATTTCTTGGATGATGGGGCTTTCTTTTCCTTTTACTTATCAAAACATGAATTGATGAATCTGCACTGTGGGAGCCCTTCCATGGACCGCCACCTTACCATGGTGGAGGGGTTTGAGTGCCCAGATGATCCTAGGAGCTATGTTGTCGGGGGATTAATGCCCCCAGCAGGGTCTCCCAAGGCAAACAGGTCCTGGGTGATGGGCCAGAATAAGAGCGGTCCAAACACCCCTTATGAAGAAAAGAAAAACAAGTACCGTGACGTCGCCCGGTATGGCGCAGCCGGGGCCCCACCCTGGAGCCAGGCCCGGGTTTGGGGCTCGAATGCGAGCGCCTGGTGGCCGGGCCTTTCCCCACAGGGCCCGGCCGGGCTTAGCCCGAAGGATCGATGTGGGGCCAACCTCCCATGGGCTCACCACCGGTGGGGGAACCGTAAGGGGCCGGTGCAGAGTGGATTGGGTGGCAGTCAAAGGTGGGGGCCTCGGCGACCTGACCACGGGACACAGAAACTGGCTCTGGGGACATGGAATGTCACCTCGCTGGGGGGAAGGAGCCTGAGCTTGTGCGGGAGGCCAAGCAGTACCGACTAGATATAGTCGGGCTCGCCTCCACGCACAGCTCGGGTTCTGGAACCCAACTCCTTGAGAGGGGTTGGACTCTCTTCTATTCTGGAGTTGCCCATGGTGAGAGGCGGCGGGCTGGTGTGGGCTTGCTCATAGCCCCACAGCTTAGCTGCCATGTGTTGGAGTTTTCCCCAGTATGTGAGAGGGTCGCCTCCCTGCACCTTCGGGTTGGGGAGAGGTCTCTCACTGTGGTTTCGGCGTATGCGCCGAACAGCAGTGTAGAGTACTTGACCTTCTTACAGTCTCTGGGAGGGGTGCTGGATGGCGCCCCAACCGGGGACTCTGTCATCTTGCTGGGAGACTTCAACGCCCACGTGGGCATTGACAGTAACGCCTGGAGAGGCGTGATTGGGAGGAACGGCCTCCCCGATCTGAACCCGAGTGGTGTTTTGTTATTGGACTTCTGTGCTGGGCATGGTTTGTCCATAACGAACACCATGTTCGAGCACAAGGTTGTCCATCGGTGCACCTGGCACCAGGACACCCTAGGCCGGAGGTCAATGATCTTGTGTTTTGGACACTCGGTTGAGGAGAGGGGCTGAGCAACTCCGTCCGAAGCTGCGGCCACAAAGCCTTTGGTGCCTGTCGTGGTGGCAATCCCCGGACCCGGTGGTGGACACCAGAGGTCAGGGATGCCGTCAAGCTGAAGAAGGAGTCCTATTGGGCCTGGTTGGCTTGTGGGACTCCTGAAGCAGCTGATAGGTATCGGCAGGCCAAGTGTGCTGCAGCGAGGGCAGTTGTAGAGGCAAAAACCCGGGCCTGGGAGGAGTTCGGGGAGGCCATGGAGGAGGACTATCGGTCAGCCTCAAAAAGATTCTGGCAAACCGTCCGGCGCCTCAGGAGGTGGAAGCAGTACTCTGCCAACACTGTATTCAGTCGAGTTGGGGAGCGGTTGACCTCGAGGGGGTGGTTACTTTGAGGGTCTCCTCAATCCCACCAACACGCCTTCCATTATGGAAGCGGAGGACAGTAGTGCTGTCTGAATTCTTAGTGAGAAATTATAGACCCCCTATAGGGCCCTCAATGTATCCCACAATGCATCATGAAAAGTAGTGTCCATTCGATGGTCAGTACTTTCAGTGATATGTCCCATCATGCATTGCACAGACCGGCTAAAAGAACATGAAGTGAAGTCACCTGACTTATACACTCAACAAAAATATAAACGCAACACTTTTGTTTTTGCTCCCATGTTTCATGAGATGGACTTGAAGATCTAAACTTCATTCCAGATACACAATATTACCATTCCTCTCAAACATTGTTCACAAATCTGTCTAAATGTGTGATAGTGAGCACTTCTGCTTTGCTGAGATAATCCATCCCACCTCACAGGTGTGCCACATCAAGATGCTGATCTGACATCATGATTAGTGCACAGGTGTACCTCAAACTGCCCACAATAAAAGGCCACCCTGAAATGTGCAGTTTTGTCTCATAGCAAAATGCCACAGATGCCACAAGCATTGAGGGAGCGTGCAATTGGCATGCTGACAGCCGGAATGTCAACCAGATCTGTTGCTTGTGCATTGAATGTTCATTTCTCCACCATAAGCCGTCTCCAAAGGCGTTTCAGAGAATATGGCAGTACATCCAACCGGCCTCACAACCGCAGACCACGAGTAACCACACCAGCCCAGGACCTCCACATCCAGCAGGTTCACCTCCGAGATCGTCTGAGACCAGCCACTCAGACAGCTGCTGAAACAATTGGTTTGCATAACCAAACAATTTCTGCACAAACTGTCAGAAACCGTCTCAGGGAAGCTCAACTGCATGCTCGTCGTCCTCATCGGGGTCTTAACCTGACTCCAGATCGTCGCCGTAACAGACTTGAGTGGGCAAATGCTCACATTCGATGGCGTCTAGCACGTTGGAGAGGTGTTCTCTTCACGGATGAATCTCGGTTTACATTGTTCAGGGCAGATGGCAGACAGCGTGTGTGGCGTCGTGTGGGTGAGCGCTTTGCTGATGTCAATGTTGTGGATCGAGTGGCCCATGGTGGTGGTGGGGTCATGGTATGGGCAGGCATCTGTTATGGACGAAGAACACAGGTGCATTTTATTGATGGCATTTTGAATGCACAGAGATACCGTGATGAGATCCTGAGGCCCATTGTTGTGCCATACATCCATGAACATCACCTCATGTTTCAGCAAGATAATGCACGGCCCCATGTTGCAAGGATCTGTACACAATTCTTGGAAGCTGAAAATGTCCCAGTTCTTGCATGGCCAGCATACTCACCGGACATGTCACCCATTGAACATGTTTGGGATGTGCTTGACCGGCGTATACGACAGCGTGCACCAGTTCCCACTAATATCCAGCAACTTCGCACAGCCATTGAAGAGGAGTGGACCAACATTCCACAGGCCACAATAGACAATCTGATAAACTCTATGCGAAGAAGATGTGTTGCACTGCATGAGGCAAATGGTGGTCACACCAGATACTGACTGGTTCTGAGTCCCCAGACCGCCAATAAAGCAGAAACAAAATGCACATTTCAGGGTGGCCTTTTATTGTGGGCAGTTTAAGGTACACCTGTGCACTAATCATGATGTCAGATCAGCATCTTGATGTGGCACACCTGTGAGGTGGGATGGATTATCTCAGCAAAGCAGAAGTGCTCACTATCACACATTTAGACAGATTTGTGAACAATGTTTGAGAGGAATGGTAATATTATGTATCTGGAATGAAGTTTAGATCTTCAAGTCCATCTCATGAAACATGGGAGCAAAAACAAAAGTGTTGCGTTTATATTTTTGTTGAGTGTAAATATAGTGATGGTTTAAAGAAGCAGCATGAGCAGCTGTGTTTGTTTATTAATGTTTATTAAAACCTTTATTGGGCTGTAACGGAACAAATTATAACTGCTAACAACAGAGTCTGTTTAGCCGGCAGAGACCGGCTCGATGATTGGCGACAGCAATGACATCATTAACGGCGACACAAAGGGAAGAGTGAAAGGTAAAAGTACTCTTTTACTGTATAATACTAATTCCTATACAGGATTTGTGCTGTGCATAATTTAAAAAATAATATACAAGCTTTGACCAGCACTTGCGGTTCTCTTTGACATGTAACTAGTTCCACATGCTTTCAGCTACAGAAACCGTTCAAACATCATTCTGTTCAGCTCTTCATGGGCTGTTAAAGTTGTATTCGGATTTGTTTAAATATGTAAAATATTTAATTTTCAAAATATTAATAAAAATTCAAAAGCCATTTAACATTGAAGTCTATGAAAGTCTTGAAACGCTCATTAGATGCTGCTCTATCAAACTTGTATTCAGAATTTTCTAATTCCGAATCCTTTCCGCACGCCAGGCTCTCAAAGTTGGAGTGGTTTTTGGCCTCTTTCTGAAGTTAACATTAGTGTGTATTGCGTGGCTCTGTTATGTGAGGTGTAGGTTTTTAACAGGACCCAGGCGCAGACAAAAATTAAGTTCAACAAAAGGGAGCTTTATTTAAAGCTAAACTACAACAATGACCAGAGGGGCGGGAGAACAAAGGAGGGCTACTGAAAAACGGTGCAGGTCAAAAATGCAAAAGACAAAAGTACAAATAAACACAAAAGAAAAAACAAAACAAAACCTGAGGAAGATGGGAGGACAAGGAAACACGGAGGACAAAGGAGGACGACGAGATGGTGGAAGGCAGGTAATCACAAGCGGAGACAAGCAGGATTCACACGGGGCTCACAAGGGAAGACCTGACAAAGACAAAGGGGAAGCACAGGGCTAAAATAGAGGAGAGACAGCACAGGTGAACACAATTAGGGAGGAGCTGGTAATCAGAAGAAGGGAACTGGGAGGAGGTAAAAACTGGCAGGGAGACATACAGGGAAGACAGGACTACAGAATAAGACAAGGAGGGTACAGCAACACTGAGGACAAGAGGGAGGAAAGAGGGATCAGAGGAGGAGGAGGAGGACTAATAACAGAAAATCATAACAAATGATGAGGGAACAGAATAAACATGACGATCCACAACAGTCTCGGAGTGGATGATGTCATCACCTACATTGTGGGAGGGGAAAAACTGGTGCCACTCTGACAACACCAAACCGTTTTGCCTGTAGAGCCAGCTGTTCGGGGAGAGTGCCGCTCTTTTCTTCATTCACAGCCCATAGAAACGGTGAAGCGACTGGAAAAGAGCAAACCTATTTTCTAACTCGCCGCCATCTCCACATATTTTACTGGATCAATATGAAATCACACACATTTGTAAAGTAAACACTTTGATGCTCACGGGTTTTAAATTGTTTGTCTGAAGGCGGTTTGGACACAGGAAGCAGTTGTTTGGAGGGTGCAACCCCCATTAAAATACATGGGATCTGCCCTGAGAGGAGTGAAAGGAGCACATATCTCTCCAACCTTAATAAAGCTTAATTCACCAGTGAGGCAGAGCTGTTACCATGGTGACAGGCTGACACAAGAAGCATACAAAGCTGCCATATTTGTAGTCTTTATCAGTTTTTAAGCACATTAAGCATCTTCCTAATATTAAAAGATTTTCTACTTTTCTAAATAAGAGCTTCATCTTTTTAAAGTCTTAACCATGTTTCAACAAATTAAATTCAGATTGCAGATTCTCCAGCAATTCAGAGCAATCCTTCACATCAGCGTTTAAAGCAAAGCTTCAGCTGAAAGAACAAGGTTATGTTGAGAGCAGGATTGTGTGTTTGTCAGTGAACAGACCAAAAAGACCATAATAACCACGACTCATCACTGCTGCACTTCATCTTCTGATAACAGTAGGATAAGGTTTTTATTGGTCCCTTTATTGGGTAATTAATGGTAGAGTTCTCGGAATTGCATTGTTGCAGAAGTTAAGAAAGGTAAGGTGGAAGATGCAGAGGTTAAAGTCTATGAAAGTATCTGTCATCAGGTGGTTATAATGATATAAGGATAAGGAGGAGGCAAAGTCTCTTTGGCCCCTCGTAACTCTCAAGCAAGAAGAGCCATGACCCTTACTGATAAATCAATCCTGGTAAATATGAGTAGGATCATTGTTGATATGGCAGGTAGATACTTAATAACTCTAAGCTCTAAGCTTCTATTGTTCAGGTAATTGTTTACTCACCAATCAACGCTGAGCCAGAGTTCACACTGTCATTATTTCTCACCTATTCATTGTTCTTTTCAACATTTTCTATTTTTCAAAATAAGAGCTTCATCCTTTTAAATTCTTATCCATGTTTCAGCAAATTAAATTCAGTTTGCAGATTCTCCTGTCACGACCTGGTGTTCAGTTCTGGTTTTGTTTCCTTGTTTTGGGTTTTCTGTTTCACATTATCTTCCTTAGGTTGTTGTTCTGTTCTCTGGGTTTCTGTTTATGTGACATTGTCGTTCCTTGTCTTGTGCTTCCTTTTTTATTTTGATAGTCCTATCTACCTTGTGTTTGTCTTGAGTTCTACTTCCTGTGGTTCCCCCCTTGTGTGATTACCTGCCCTGCCCTACTGTGTCTCGTTGTCTTCTTTGGTCCTTGTGTATTTAGTCTTTGTCTTCCCTGCACTCTTGTCCAGTTTGCTTCCTCGACACCCAAGGAGATTGTGTGTTCGTCTCATCCTTGTTCCTGCCTTGCATTGCCACAGGCATGAAACCCAGGTTATACCTTGCCTTGTGTTTAGTCCTTGTTTTGCCCTGCCTTGCCCCGTGACCTCCTTATTCTAGTTTTTGCTTTGCCGTGACGTTTTTCCACTATAAGTGTGATTTTTATTTTTGGATTGTTTGCTTTTTGCCCTCCTGACACAAAAGAAAAGACTTTTGATTTTTAAACCGCTCTGCCTTCTGCACCTGTGTCCACTCCACCATACAAACCCTGACATCTCCAGCAATTCAGAGCAATGCTTCACATCAGCATTCAGAGCAATGATTGAACGCTGATGTGAAGGATTGCTCTGAATTTGCTGAGAATCTGCAATCTGAATTTAATTTGCTGAAACATGGTTAAGACTTTAAAAGGATGAAGCTCTTATTTTGAAAAGAAGAAAATGTTGAAAAGAACAATGAATAGGAGAGAAATAAAAAAGAACAGTGTGAACTCTGGCTCATTGTTGATTGGTGAGTAAACAATTACCTGAACAACAGAAGCTTAGAGCTTAGAGTTATGAAGTATCTACCTGCCATATCAACAAGGATCCTACTCATATTTACCAGGACTGATCAAAGATAACGATCCATTTAACTGCAGTTGTTTTTTCTGCTGCTTTCTTCTTATCAGTTTTCAGCCATGTTCTATCTCTTTACACGAAGTAAGACATTTCCAAGAAACTCAGTACAATAACTGAAAAGTGAAAGAAAGACACACCACCACCTTTGTCTTATGTCTCCAGGAATTATCCTCTTTTATGAGCAGAGGGCTGGGCTGTGTGGCCACAGACATCTTGGGAGTGAAAGAACTGCCCCCTGGAGGTGTGTTGTATTCACAGAGTTTATAACATCTAAACGGCAGCACTCCCTCAGCAGACCGAACACATTCACTCTGTGAGTAAACAAGCTTTTTGTGTCTTTTGCATGCACCTGTTGTGTATCTTTGCTGAGTCCTTCATTTTCTGCTTATTAACCAAAGACTGACTCATGAAATACTGTGTATGATTTAATGATTAACCTTTTATTATTTTCCTGCCTCAGCCCCTCCTCAAACAGGCTAACATACATCTACAGCTTCTACTGGCTTTAATTTGCCTCTCTGTCCAACACTTCTCACACTTCTAACACTGATGCTTCCATCTAGAACAGGGGTGTCCAGAGTCCATTCAGATTTTATATGGTCTTAAATGGTCTGTCTTAAAATGTGTTATTTTTGGCCAACCAGCTAAACAGAATAAATCATATAAAATCAACAGGCGATGCTTATTTATATATGACTCATTGTGTAACATGATGTTCTGAGCAGACCATTGTCAGTCGCTGCCTGCGTCGTCACAGTGCGTCACACCATTGGTTACAGCAACACAGAGGGCTCTGAAGGTGCACAGCACCGGTTCAACACTTAGTCACAACTCACCACTAGACCAAAAGTGCTTATACACACAACCTGCTATAAGAGTGTCCGTGCTGTACAAGTGAAATTCTCCAAAACAGCTTCAATGTGACAGCGAATGCTGCAGCCTAGACCAGATATTAGTAAAAGTGATCTGTGCTTCTTTAACTTTCCAGAAATGCAAACATCTGTTTGGCTCGACTGGTGTGAGCAGACTTTCTGTTATAAGCTCTGATGTTTTTGTCCATCTTTATTGTCATCCTATAGAAACACAAAGGACTCAGGTCTGACATGTCAGTGAGTCTGTGAGCTAAATTAACACACTGTACATATTCTGTATTCTAGAATACAACATGACCTCTGAAGGCAGCAACACGATCGAGGTGGCAGCACTTGGCATGCTGTATGATTGCGTCTCGGCATGCTGTATGATTGCCGCCGAGACTTGCTTGTCCCTGGTGAGTGCACTTTGTCTTTAAAATACTCTGGAAGCCCTGTAAGCTGTGGACTGCCTGCAGTACACTTGTGCATGAATAATGTCAACAAAAAAAAAAACCCATGTACACAAATTCAACCTCATAGAAGAACTACGGGTCAAATCTTTTTCAGGGAACATTTAGCCCACTCTAGGTAGAGATGCTTGTCCTGCTGCAGGCTGAGATTAAACATGTCCTATTATTAGGTAAGAACGGGACACAGCTGTGATTATGGGTGGATTGTGGGTGATAGGAGAGAGTGGGACATCTGTGTTATTAAAGATCTTTGCAGCACCATGAGAATAGATTTAAAAAGGCAGATTTGCTTCTTGTCTTGATTGATGTAAAAACACCTTTTGTGAACAGGATGCTGAACGTCTTCTGCAGGTGTGACACTGTGGGACAGTGAAGACCTGATGAAACATCTGGGAGAAAGACCTCAGTCCTCTAATGAATTTGAAATAGTTGCGTCTGAATCAATTGAGGGCAAATCTTCAGCCCTGAATGTTGAAGCTTCTCTGAAGGCCAGTGTCCTGAGTGGACTGGTTCAGGTTGAGGGTTCAGCCAAATACCTGAATGACAGTAAGACCTCCAGAAACCAGGCCAGGGTAAAGCTGAAGTACAAGGCGACCACAAAGTTCCAGGAGCTGTCGATGAACCATCTTGGAAAAGGCAACGTGAAGCATCAAGATGTGTTTGATAAAGGCTTAGCAACACATGTGGTCACAGGTATTCTTTATGGGGCACAGGCCTTCTTCGTGTTTGACCGCGAGGTGTCTGAGAAGGAAGATCGTCAAGACGTTGAGGGTCCCTGAAAATGAAAGACGAGGACACAGCAAAGGCTGATAAATTCTCCTGCAGATTCTACGGAGACTTTTTACTGGCGAAACCTCCAACAACCTTTCAGGATGCAGTTCAGGTCTACCAAAGCCTGCCAAAACTACTGGGAGCTGACGGAGAAAAGGCCGTACCAGTGAAGGTCTGGCTGCTGCCTCTGACTGCTTTAGATTCTTCTGCTGCTAAACTCGTCCATGAGATCAGTGTGGGACTAGTTCAAGAAGCACAGGGCGTCCTGGAGGACTTCACAGAGCTGGACATGAGGTGCAACGATTCTCTGAGCACCCCCGCAGCACAGCAGTTCCCACAGATCACCGACAAGCTTAAACACTTTAAAGGAATGTGCTCTGAGTTCAAGCTGGTATTCCAACAAACTCTGGCAAAGAAACTTCCATCAATCCGAGGAGGAGGCGAAGAGGAGGCTGAGCTCGCAGAGGTCCTGAAGAAGAGACATTCTTCACCTTTTAACAGTAAAAACCTGAACGCCTGGATGGACTGTAAAGAGAGAGAAATCTACACCTTGATGTCTTTCACCAACATGATGAAAAACACCAAAATCCTCCCATCCAAGAACCTCCTGTACAAGGAAAGTCTGAGTGCAGAGACGGCTGTGTGTTTTGTTTTCACCTCACTGGGACGTGCTGAACCGGTCCTCTCAGCTTTATCAGACTACTTAAGAGGAGGAACCAAACCAGACGACCCCCAACATCCACACAGTCATGATGTGGAGAAGGAGCAGTGGTACCTGTCAAGAGAAACAGCAGAGAAAATGAGGAAGAATGCAAAGCTCTTCAGAGACTTTTCAGAGGCCAACAAAGAAAACCAGAACATCAAGTTCCTGACTGTGGGTCTAACAGACGAGATACGCCAAGGTTCAACCATCTACCTTTATAAAGACGGCTTCTCTGTCAGTGAGAACTTTGAGCCTCCTTCAAAGCCTGAAACTGTGGCAGCATGTGACACAAACCACGACAGTGTGACGCTGAAGGTTTCTCCTCCCAGATGTGGAGCAGAGAACATCACCTCCTACTCTGTGGAGTTCTGTGTGAGTGGAGAGGACAGATGGCAGCAAAAGACTGAACCAAAAGCTGAAGAGGTCACAGTGAGCGGCCTGAGGCCAAACACAGAGTACCAGTTCAGATGCAGAGCAGTGACCTCAGCAGGTGTCGGGCCGGCAGCTGTTCTCAGTGATCCCATTAAAACCTCCTTCTTCCAAGGATCAGATGGCCCCAACCAGCTGGCTGATACTATTAAGGCACAAAGTGAACTGCTGCAGAAAGGGACTCCGGATTTTTATAAGATTTCACTTAAAAAAGTAAAAATCAAAGTGCAGGGCTGCCAACGTTTCAGTTTTGGGAAAAAGAATCACAAACCTAACCGCACCATAATGGTTCTGGGAGCCACTGGTGCTGGGAAGTCAACTCTCATTAATGGGATGATCAATTACATTCTAGGTGTGATGGGAGGATTCATATCGGTTTAAGTTGGTTGATGAAGGTCAGTCCACATCACAGACTCAGACCTCTGAGGTCACCGTGTACAAACTCAACCACCAGGACGGGTTCAGAGTGCCCTTCTCCCTGACCATCATTGACACTCCAGGCTTTGGAGGGACCAGAGGAATACGCAGAGACAAACTGATCACAGAGCAGATCAGAAACCGCTTCTCTGATCCACGTGGTGTCAGTGAGGTTGATGCTGTGTGTTTTGTGGTTCAGGCCTCTTTAGCACGACTCACACCATCACAGAAATATGTGTTTGACTCTGTGCTCTCAATCTTTGGCAAAGATGTGGCAGAGAACATCAGAGTTCTGGTGACATTTGCAGACGGCCAGCGTCCACCAGTCCTAGAGGCCATCACAGAGTCAGGTGTCCCCTGTCCTCAAACAAAGGATGGACTACCAGAACACTTCAAAGTCAACAATTCAGCACTGTTTGCACACAACAAAGCATCTGAAGCTAAGAGCACAGGTGGTAATGATGATGGTGGAAGCTTTGATAAGATGTTTTGGGACATGGGGACCAGCAGCATGAAGACGTTCTTTGCTGCTCTGAATGTGATTGAACCTAAAAGCTTGACCCTGACAAAGGAGGTCCTCGGAGAGAGACGGCAGCTCGAGGTCTCAGTGGAGAATCTGCAGGAGGAGATCATAGTCGGGTTAGCCAAGCTGGAGGAGCTAAAAGAGACACGTGAGAAATGTTTTCAGCATAGAGACAGGATTAACAGAAATGAGACCTTCCAGTTTGAAGTCACCATCATGAAGCCTTTTAAAGAGAAGATCTCGGGTTCTGGAAGTTTCTTCATCAACTGTCAGCAGTGTCATGTGACCTGTGAACCATCCAGTGATGCTGGTAGAGGAAGCTGCACTGCAGCAGGAGAAGATGGATTCTGCACCAAGTGTCCAGGCAAATGTCACCAGAGTGTGCATTTTATACAGCAGTACAGATGGCAGTACAAGGAAGTGAAAGAAACACAAAGTCTGGAAGCGCTGAAGAAAACGTATCCGAAAGTAAACAACATGACAACTGATGATGCTCTGAGACCCGGCCTGAGATGTGAATATTATGATTTGAAGACTGAGGTGAACAAAGTGATCGAGAATTCTGCCAACAGTCTGAACAGACTTAGAGAGATGTCACTGAATCCAAATCCTCTCTCCACTGAAGAGTACACAAAACTGATTATTGAAGGCGAGAGATCAGAGACCAAACCGGGCTGGGAGAGACGAGTTCAGTGCTTGGAAGACAAGAGCTGTATAAATGTATTTGAGAGAATTTTTTGTCTGTAGGATTCAGTCTGTCAAAGGTCTGGATGCTTTTATGATATTATCCATTTCTAGTATTGACATATATCTGTAATATAAGCTGAAGAGTATCACCATCAAGATGTAATATGAGGCTTCATGCTTTCAGTATACACCATGATGGTATTTGTGGTCTGAGCATGTTTGAAGTACCAGGATGTTCACTTATATTGTTCAAGATTCAAAGATTCAAAGCATTTATTGTCCTGTTCACAGTAAGGAAACAGGTTTCCCTGTACAATGAAACTCTTACTTTGCTGTTCACACTGAATGCCATGAAAGGTTTAAGCTACAATAACAAAAAAGAATCCTTTACAAGAAGGGCAATTTGAAAGAGCATGCAACACATAATATCTGCCCTCACTGTAAACAAGCTGACTCCTGGACATGTGTCTGTGTGAGGAGACACTGAACTTATTTTCATGTTAAAGCAGCTGGACATATTTTATTTTATTTCTATTCACAATTGATTTTGTTATTCTACATATATGTCATTGTCTGTACTGTATCTCCAATGGTACAATAAATCACTCATTAAGGAATATGACATGCAGTTTATTTAGTAAACAATGTTTAGATTTAGTCTTAGTGAAACTGAGGGAAAATCACTGCTGATCATTGTTTTCTTTTATTACTGTGTTCTCCTGTATTCATGTCGTCACAGTGATCATGTGACCTTTGCTTTGAACAATTTGTGATTGTAAGATTTGCTAAAATAGAATAAATAAAACAAAATAAAATTGAATTTGACTCTTTGATGTGTTCTTGTACATTGATGAGTTCTGTTCAGATGATAGATAGGTACTAAAAATGAGCAAAAAGCAAATTAGTATGTTCAGGACTTCAGGTGCATGCGACGCAAGAGATGCAGTCACTTCCATCCAGTGTTTCATCATCAACACATGGTGTAGAATGACTGATTCCTGCAGTGACTCTGTAAACAGGACACAATGAGCCTGCTGGATATTTTCTACACATCAAATATTTCATCAGAGGCCAACATGGACCAGGCCAAACATCCAGTCACATGTTGGAGCCTGCAGCTTCTTTACAGTTCAGTGTGGGTCTGCTGGTCTCTGCAGGACCATGGAGCCCCTCACAGTCCTGTGCTGCAGCAGTTTAACATGAAAGCTCCTAAAGTAGAACACATGAAGGGATCTGGATCTCATGTCTGTGTTAGACAGCTTCACATCTTGTCCTTCATTTATCATGAGAATGTTTTGGAACATAAAGAGTGAGTGAGGCGTCACACACTTGAACAGTTTGTTAAAGTTGTGTGTGTGTTGTGTGTCAGTGTGTGTCTGTCCTGGACCCGTCATGCTGGAGTCCTCAGACAGAGACAGCAGTACATGTTTACTGCCTGCAGGGCGGCGACATCTGACAGATTTATATTGTCTCATAGCTGTTTCCTTTTTGAGACAGAAGGGGGCAGCAGATGGTAAAGAGTCCAGGCTGGACTGATCTGCTCCCCCTGCAGGACTACTCAGGGCCCTGCAGTCCTCGGTCATCAGGGGTCTGGCCTTCATTGTTGTCTCTGCTGGACTCTAGCCCTCTTTACAGTCTGGATTCTCTCTGACCCTGTGTTGCCTCCTCTCATTATCTGAGTCTAACTTCCTGTGTATCACTGTCATGCTGCTTCTTTATTGGACGAAGCATCGTCATGGTTACACTCAGGGCTGGAGTGGGCCACTTTTTCCATGGAGGAAGAATCTGAACAAATGAAACAGCAGCTAGGTCTTTTTAAATTTCCTTGTTATTAGTTCAGGTCTGTTGGTATCCATCACATCTGTGTTCAACTTGTGACATAACCCTAACCCTGTCTGACAGATGGGAGGGGTTGGACCTGGACCTCTTCCATGTATTGTTTGTGTTTGTTCTGCTGCTTTATTATCTTGCTGTTTTTAGAGTGTTATAAATAAAGTTGCAGATATTCAAGATGTAGGATGCAAAGACACCACTGTACAGATCTCAGCTGTATATCTGATGTTATTCTGATTCCTCTCTTTATCCTATGTTCTGATCAATTGTTACTTATGGGTTTCTAGTTTCATCATTGTTGTTTATTGCCACGACCACGACCTGCTGCCATGTTTTGGATGTTTGTTTTGTGTACGGCTTAGTTTTCAGCAGCTACAGTCTCTACAGTAAGTGAAGAAGGTTAGAACACAGTGAGAAAGGCAGAGTGAACCTGCTTTGTGTTCACAATGTGCTGGTTAGACGTACTGCACAGAAACTTAGAGATACACATGAAGGCCCATGGAGAGCACGGCGGAGGAACATCTGTGGAGGGAAACAGTCTGTGAGACTCGGATCCTTCAGGGCTTCACCATCACTGTTCAGTCTGAAACAGGAAGTAACACACAGAATGTGCTGTTATTTGACAGAACAGAAGCACCACTTTAAAAAGCTCCTTCTTTGAACTCATTGTGACTTGGAAGCAGTTCAGCTGCTGTCAGGCTGTGCAGCACAGACTCTGTCATATATGTTTGAATGTGAACACCGGACAGAGGTTCAAACCCAAAGACAGTCTTTTGCAACAACATGAACAGCGTATATATATATACTGTACTTTGAGGCGATAGATGGAGTGATAAAATATCTCATTTTGATCTTCCAGTCAAAACCCTCCATGTGGGGCTACTAGTTACCTTATGTCCTGCTTTGAATGTTTCTTCCCATTGTTCATCTGTCATTATAATATTCGCTTCCAAATCCCATTTTTCTTTGACATCCAAATTTGCTTCATCTCTTTACCACAGGGGTGTCCAAACTACAGCCCCGATTTTCTATGGCCCGCGGCTTCTATCTTAAAATGTGTTATTTTTGGCCCGCCAGCCAAACAGAGTAAATCAAACAAAATCAACAGGAAATTCTTGTTTTTGTTTTTAACTCATTGTGTAATGTTTGCATCATGATTCTCTGAACAGAACATTATCACTCTCTGTCTGCATCGTGGTGCGTGGGCTTGGTTGTTGGTTGGGGGTTGTTTCCCCCTCACCCTCTGACCTCTCCTCTCCTCTCCTTGGTCTGGCTCATACTGGGTAATATTGTCTTCCTATTGTCCTCCTCGTAGTTCTGTGCCTCGCTCTCTCTCTCTCTCTCTCTCTCTTTACAGCACTGTCATGTTTGCTCCTCTCTCTCCTTCACCCTCTCTCTCTCTCTCTCTCCTTCATCCTCTCTCCTTCATCCTCCTTCACCCTCTCTCTCTCTCTCTCTCTCTCATTCATCCTCTCTCTCTCTCTCTCTCTCCCTCCTTCATCCTCTCTCTCTCTCTCTCTCTCCTTCATCCTCTCTCTCTCTCTCTCTCTCTCTCCCTCCTTCATCCTCTCTCTCTCTCTCTCTCTCCTTCATCCTCTCTCTCTCTCTCTCTCTCTCTCTCTCCCCTCCCTCCTTCATCCTCTCTCTCTCTCTCTCTCTCTCTCTCCCTCCTTCATCCTCTCTCTCTCTCTCTCTCTCTCCTTCATCCTCTCTCTCTCTCTCTCCTCTCTCTCTCTCTCTCTCTCTCTCCCTCATCCTCTCTGACTAGCAGCAGGACTGGTTCCCCCTTAAGTTGACGGGTCCTGCTCAAGGTTCTTCCTCTTAAAGGGAGTGTTTCCTTGCCACAGTGCTCTTAGGGGGGTTCCTGTGAAGCGCTTTGAGACAATGTCTGATTGTAATATGCGCTATATAAATAAAACTGAATTGAATTGAATTGGTTCCAGCTACGCAGAGGGCTCCGAAGGTGCACAACACCGGTTCAGCACTTCGACACAATTCACTACGAGACTAAACGTGCTTCTGCATACAACCTGCTATCAGAGAGCGTCTGTACAAGTGAAGTTCTAAAAACTACGGAGCCCCTCTGTAAAAAAGAAATAAATTGTGGCCACGAATTATGTATAACGTGCGCACTAAATATTGTTATTATTAGTTGTAGTATAGTAGCCCTATTAGAATTCTTGGACGGGGCGCATGGGAGCGGGCTGCCCGGCCAGAGAGCAGCCTCCCCGTGCAGCATTGAGCGTCCCTCTCTGGGGAACGTGCCGGAGTACTGGGGGGCTCCAGGAGCGCAGGGGAGTGGAGCGGAGCGTCCCTCTTCCTGTGCATTGTGTCGCTCCCTGCTGCCCGCTCCTGCCCACACCGGGCAGGAGCAGGCAGCTGGAGCCATTAGAGAAGTTAAAGCGACATGATGGAGAGAGAGAGGGACGCTCGTTGCTCCCTGCTGCACGGGGAGGCTGCGTCCTGACCGGCAGCCTGCTCGGGCCTTTTTACCGGCGGCTGGATAAAAGCAACTCCCCAGAAATGCGAACATTTGTAAATCATGAATTAGTTTGTGCCGTGTGAGCAGACTGTTATAAACTGTGATGTTTTACTGGAGCAGTCCGTCTTTGCTTGTTAACGTTCTCTGTTGTTAAACTGTCAGCTGTACAGAGAGACGCGGCACTTCTCTCAAAAAGGCTCCGTCATTCAGTACGCATCTGCCGTAAGCACGTCATCACGTTTTTACGTCTCGTTGGCATGCACTGCAAACCTGTGTAAACATTAAGACCCTTTGAGATCAGCACTAAATGACTCCCACCTGGTCTACCTGACATTTTACTGATGTCTGCTGCTCCTAAACCAGACCTGCCACATATGATCAGATCTCACCTTCACAGTAGAGTCAATAACTTGCCTGTTGCTCTGTTATCACAACCACACAGTTTCTGAAAGTTTTAAATTTATGCTGTAAATTCAGATAACATTTTCTGATCTGTTCATCTGAATGCTACGATGTTATTTTGTTTGCTGTGTAAGATGTAACATATTACAAAACAGCATGAATGCTGTTTTGTAATATGTTACAACTGTGTATACACAGTTTTTAATGTTTAAATTTGACATCGGGGACTCTTGGCCCTCTGAGACTTTCGCATTATCGAATCTGGCCCTCCCTGAAAAAAGTTTGGCCACCCCTGCTTTACAAGAAGTGAAACATTTCCAGGAAACTCAGTACAGTAAACCTGAAAGTGAAAGAAAGACACACCACCACCATTGTCTTATGTTTCCGGGAATTATCCTCTTTTATGAGCAGAGGGCTGGGCTGTGTAGCCACAGACATCTTGGGAGTGAAAGAACTGCCCCCTGGAGGTGTGTCTTGTTCACAGAGGATATAACATCTAAACGGCAGCACTCCCTCAGCAGACCGAACACATTCACTCTGTGAGTAAACAAGCTTTTTGTGTCTTTTGCATGCACCTGTTGAGTCCTTCATTTTCTGCTTATTTACCAAAGACTGTGAACATGGTTGATCTCACCTAAATATGTCACAGAGAAGCTTTTGTAGTGTGCTGGGACCTGGGAGTGTTCTGTCAGGAGGACTGGCTGACACCTGGTTCACCTGGTGGTTGCTCTATATCTAGATGCCTGGGCTGTCAGAGGCTCTCCTTCCTTTTCTGCTACATTTTGGGTTTTGCTTTGATTCACATTCATGCAGGCCACGCTGCAAAGACCTCTTACTCAAATCTACAGGTCATCAACTAGCTGGATCAGCTTGTTGATAGTTTAACAGTACTGTGACGCTCACTAATGTGTGGTCACAGGTGGGGTATTATTATTTTTTTTTATTATTTTAAGGCATACTTCTGTTTTCTGATTGTGATTTAAAATAATAGTTAAGGTTTCTGTGATCTGTAAACACAAGCCTGTTGTGCACTGTTTGAGCAGTAGGAGGCAGTACGAGATGGGCTCAGTGTCAGCGTGGCGTGTATACAGTGGAGGCGTCTACTTACCTTCATTGTATGCAGTGCAGCGAAGCAATGAGCATCACGTCTCTGTGTTTCTCCTCTTTCTTACTGTTTAACAGGAATCAGACACAGGCATAATTATCAACTGTCAACATGGTCTGAGCCTCGGACCTGTAACAGTTTCTTGGGGGCTCGTCCGGGATTGACGCCATCAACACACGATGGGTTGTCAGTCCAGAGATCATTGAACCTGTGGACCACAAAGACATCAGAGCAGAGGGGTCATGCCGGTCCAGTACGTCTGTCTACAGTCAGAGTGAGGGATCCCGCATGTCCAGCGGTCCAGTACGTCTGTCTACAGTCAGAGTGAGGGATCCAGCGTGTCCAGCGGTCCAGTACGTCTGTCTACAGTCAGAGTGAGGGATCCAGCGTGTCCAGCGGTCCAGTACGTCTGCCTACAGCCAGAGAGGGGCTCGACATCTGTAGAGAATAGTCTTCTGCACATGTGGACCATGGCAACCAGTACAAGGAAGGAATTGGTTCGGTCCATTAAGAAGGGTCTACTGTGCCTTTCAGTGGACCAGATCTTTGAAGTTGCCGGACTGGTTTCAGTTTCCCGCCAAGGAGAACGAGCTAAGTGGGATAATCATGATGAAGATGAATGCTTTGACTATGTTTGTTCCTATATGTCTTCCACATCCCTCCTGGAGCTAGAAGATGAGGGGATGGCTCAGTTACTCAGTTTGAAAGATATAATTGATGAAATGATGAAATGTAATTCTGACCAGGCTAATAAAGCAGAGGAAAGGGCAGGTACTATGACTCATCCACAAGAAAATGTAACAGCTAAAACCACAAGCAACATTGACACCCGGGTTGAGGTCAGTGCCTTACCCAATAATGTGAATTACAATGCGGCAGCTTTGGAGCTACGTCAAAACAGTGGCCATAGTATCTCACCCCCTTCGCCTGCTGGTGACTATGCTGATTCTGATCAGTTAGCCCACACACCGGTGACCCGAGAGGTCCACTTAATGGCTGAACAGTCACATTCTCATAAGGGTGAGAGTCTACTGACCCTCAGAGATTTAGCACTGTTCAACAGAAAGGAGTTTAAAGTTCATGGTGGTCAGATTGGTGACAGTTCAGCAGATATTAGTTACAGTAACATCTGCAAACAGATAGATGAGGGGTTGAAAGAACAACACACAGAGCGCGAGGTAATTCGGGCGGTCATGCGGGTCATAAAGCCAGGTCACTTCAAAGACATGTTGATCAGTAAAGATGAGATGACAGTAACTGAGTTAAAGAGTTTCTTACGGTCTCACATGGGGGAGAAGGGCACAGCGGAGCTCTTTCAAGAACTTGTTTTAGCCAGACAGCTAGAAACTGAAACACCACAACAGTTCATATATAGAATGGTGGGGTTAAAACAGAGGGTTATCATCACCTCAAGACAGAGAGATGCAGACATTAAGTATGAAGCACATACAGTACAGAACGCATTCCTACGTTCAATTAGACAGGGGCTGAGTGACAAACATGAAGACATCAGGAGGGAATTAAAGCCGCTCCTCTCCGACCCATCAGTCACTGATGAAGCTCTACTGAGGCAAGTCAACAAGACCACCAGCGAAGAGAGTGAGAGAAGGCAGCGCCTGGGTCGCAACACACGCACCAAAGCCATTTATGCCCAAAGTGGTGAGGTAAACTTAGAAAAACCAGTGAACACTAAAGAAGACTCTCATGGTAAGGGCAAAGAAGAAGAAATGCAGAAGCTGACAGCACAGGTACAAGCCCTGACACAAATGGTGGAGTCATTAAAACAATCAAAGCTGCAGCCAGAGGCACAAACTCAGAATCCCCATCAGCCATCATGTCACTGTGCCAGTACATATACAAAACAGCCACCACCGAGAAAGGCGAAACCATATGGCTGCCCATCCTGCATTGAGCATAAACGGCCAAACTGCCAGCATTGTTTCACATGTGGGGGAGAGGGGCACCGTGCAGTGGGGTGTTTAAAGAGACACAAGCCAGCGGGAAACCAGCAGCGGTCACAGACGAGGGACGACCTGTGACCAGCGACTCCACCCAGTCCCAGCCAAATGCCAGTGGCACACAGCAAACAGCACGCAGTCACTCTGACATCCCCCTCGCTTCGCCAGCTGATAACAAACCCACCTCTGAGGGAGTGGCAAAGTTAATTGGGAAAAAGTGTCTATTAAAATGTAGTATGAATGGTTATGCCGTAACCGCTCTGTTTGATACAGGTGCCCAGGTCAGCCTGATAGACAGAGACTGGAGACAGAGATATCTACCCCTCAAGAGATCCACCCCTTGAATGAGCTGGTGGGGGATTGTGATCTCAAGGTCACGGCAGCCAATGGGGAAGCAATCCCCTATGATGGATGGGTGGAGGTGGTAGTCAACTTACCTGGGAATGAGAACCCAAACTACGCCATTAAGGTCCCATTCCTGGTGAGCCGAGTCGACCTGCCACGCCCACTGCTAGGCTTTAACGTCATCCAAGAGATCATCCTAAGTCAGGGAGATGAAACTGAAGCCCTTCCCATTATTTGCAACCTTCTTAAAGGGGCAATGCAGATTGATGCTGACCGAGTTGAAGCAGTGGTGAACTTCATCCAGACAGGGAGAAAGAATGATGAGTATGAGCAGGTGTCAGCGAAGGTAGGCTACCATGGCCGTGTAATCCACCCAGGTCAGACAGCCCACCTAAAGTTCCCAGTACCTGTCAGTTTCAACCAATCCCTCGCCCTCTTTGAAATCTGCCCTGATGATCCACAGCTGGAACAATTAGATATGGGTGATTGTCTGGTAAAAGTGCATCACACAGAGAGACCGTACGTTGAAATCCCGGTAGCGAACCCCACCAAGCACGACGTAGTTCTAGCCAGCCGCACAGCCCTGGGCAACATCCAACAGATTGACAGGATTATTGAGACAGACCGGGTAAATAGTGTTCAGGTGAATGAGGTGGGCACACCCTCCCTCACCGCAGCAGCATTGTGGCATCCACCAGTTGACATCGGCCATCTGCGGGTGGAGGAACAGGAAGCAGTGAGACAGATGCTCTATGAAGAGTCCAATGCATTTGCTCGCGAAAGTGATGACATTGGCTGTATTCCCAACCTTCAAATGACCATCACCATGAAGGATGACATCCCTGTCCAAAGGTCATATGCAGCCATACCAAAACCACTCTATAAAGAGGTCAAAGAATACATCCAAGACCTGCTGGCCAAAAAGTGGGTGGTGAAGTCTAAATCACCCTATGCTGCTCCAGTGGTGTGTGTGCGCAAAAAGGATGGGACATTAAGGCTTTGTGTGGACTATCGTCTTCTTAACCGAAAAACAGTCCCCGACAGACACCCGCTTCCGCGGATACAAGATTTGATGAATACACTAGGGGGATACAGCTGGTTTTCCATCTTGGACCAGGGCAAAGCGTATCACCAGGGGTACATCGCAGAGGGATCCAGACACCTGACGGCATTCATCACACCCTGGGGCCTCTATGAGTGGGTCCGCATTCCCTTTGGCCTCTCAAATGCCCCAGCTGCATTTCAAAGGTGTATGGAAGAGGTATTGGACTCCCTACGGGATGAATGTTGTATCCCTTACCTGGATGATATACTTTGTTATGCAAAATCTTTTGAGGACCATCTGGAAAGCCTGAGACAAGTCCTGAGGGCCCTTCAACAGCATGGCATCAAGCTCCGGCCCACCAAGTGTGAATTATTCAAAAGGGAGGTGCGGTATGTCGGGAGACTTGTTTCAGCTGAAGGCGTGAGGATTGATCCCAAGGATCTCGCAGCTGTCCAAGCATTAAGGGAAAGGACTCCAACCACTGCAGGCGATATCCGTAAGCTAGTGGGATTCTTATCCTATTACAGGGCATTTGTGCAGGACTTCGCTAGAATTGCAAAACCATTATATGACCTGTTGCAAGTGAAGGGAAGTCAGACCACGCCACTGCCACTTAAGTTTGTGAAGGGGAAGGGAGGCCAATTATCCTCCAGAGCTCCCATACAGTGGGCCCCAGAACATCAAGGGGTTCTTGACCATCTGATAACCATTCTGTCTAGCCCACCAGTGCTAGCGTACCCCAACTTTGACTTGCCATTTGTGTTACACACAGATGCATCAGAAAAAGGCTTGGGTGCTGTCCTATACCAGCGTCAGGATGGGAAGTTGAGGGTTGTTGCCTATGGATCGAGAACACTGTCTGCTGCAGAGAAGAACTATCACATGCACTCAGGGAAGCTCGAGTTTCTGGCATTAAAGTGGGCAGTGTGTGAGAAATTTCGGGACTACCTGTTTTATGCTCCCCATTTCACGGTCTATACGGACAACAATCCCTTGACCTATGTGATGAGCACTGCAAAGCTTAACGCAGTAGGCCACAGATGGGTTGGGGAGTTATCCGACTTCCGATTCGAGGTCCGGTACAGGCCGGGGAAGGTCAACATTGATGCTGACACTCTCTCTCGACTGCCGCTAGACATGACTGAGTATGTAGCTGCCTGCACGGAAGAACTGTCAGGGGATGCAGTCCAAGCAACATGGGATGGCAGTCAGGTAGCAAAGGAAAAGGATGTGGCTTACGTTGCTATCTTGAACCTGTCCCAGGGAACTGGGCTACACAACCCTGGTTCCCAGTCAACCATTAGTCATGAAGATCTCATGAAGGCACAGAGAGAGGATACCACCATCCACGAAGTCATCAAACTAAAGGAACAGTACAACAACCTGACAAGTCAAACGAGAAGGGGTGCCAGGGGTCCGGTAAAGAGACTCCTCCATGAGTGGGAGAGGCTTCACCTGGAGAATGGCTTGCTGTGGAGAAAGACATTACAAAGACGGCAACTGGTCTTGCCTGAAAAGTACAAAGCTCTCGCCCTGAAGCATCTCCATGACGAGATGGGCCATGTGGGACATGCCAGTGGGTCATGGTGCAATGGTCAGGAAATCCACACGCAGTGTAAAGCCTGCTCTAAGGTTGACTTATGAGACTCTCGGTGAACCTTCTTACCAGCCACAGGGTAGAGTTAATGTTATGAGTGTCAATGGGGTACATATGCCAGTATGGGGAACACAGCCACAATACAGCCCTTATCACTCTAGCTGCATTGCAGTACCATGCCAGTGGTTGCCTTGTACATCTTTTGTGCCTTATGATATGTCTGTAGGGGTATATTGAGTAGTGGAGAAAAGGGGGTGTAGCTCTATCTACCTGCAATGCCCGGAGTCATTCTTTTAATTGTTGGGGAGTGTGTGACGCTCACTAATGTGTGGTCACAGGTGGGGTATTATTATTTTTATTTATTATTTTAAGGCATACTTCTGTTTTCTGATTGTGATTTAAAATAATAGTTAAGGTTTCTGTGATCTGTAAACACAAGCCTGTTGTGCACTGTTTGAGCAGTAGGAGGCAGTACGAGATGGGCTCAGTGTCAGCGTGGCGTGTATACAGTGGAGGCGTCTACTTACCTTCATTGTATGCAGTGCAGCGAAGCAATGAGCATCACGTCTCTGTGTCTCTCCTCTTTCTTACTGTTTAACAGGAATCAGACACAGGCATAATTATCAACTGTCAACATGGTCTGAGCCTCGGACCTGTAACAGTACCAGTATCAGTTCACATGTGATCAGTACTGAACCCTACCCCTGTCTGAGTTTCTACAAAAAAACTGCACATCCACCAAACTGCTGCATTTCTGTCTGCTTTTATATCAAAGACATACTGTTATAGGTGTACTTTTAGTGGTTGTTAGGTTTGAACTGTGGCAGATTTTATTGACCGTTTTGTGTTTGTCTTATTTTTTATCATGAAATACTGTGTATGATTTAATGATTAACCTTTTATTATTTCCCTGCCTCAGCCCCTCCTCAAACAGGCTAACATACATCTACAGCTTCTACTGGCTTTAATTTGCCTCTCTGTCCAACACACTTCTACTTCCGGCGCTGGTGGAGACCGGCTGCTGCTTGCAACGGCTCCAACTTACTGTCTCTTTTTTTCCTACATTTTGCTATTTTTCACTTTTATTTTTGTACAAAACTTCTCTCTACACACTTGTAGAGTATGGTACCGTGTCCCTGCAGTTTTTTTTATCAGGATTCTTGCTGTTTTTCTGCTTTTTCAACAACTTCCAGAGAAACAATGCATGAAGTGGCTCACGTTGTTTACAGTAGGGAACAGCTGATTGCGCTGCGTAGCGCTGTAGTGTTCCCCAGGGACAGACACCAAACACCCCCGGAACTGGTTCGGAAGTCCCGCCGTGGTTGCAGTGCCGGGAAGAAACGTCGGGATAAGAAGAGACGCTTCAGACCGGCTCTCCCCACCATCACTATGGGAAATGTGAGATCTCTTCCCAATAAGATGGATAAGCTAGCGGCACTAACTCGCCATCAGCGTGAGTACAGGGAGAGCAGCGTCCTTCTGTTCTCCGAGACCTGGCTCACACAGAACATCCCGGATTCTGCTCTTCTGCTGGAAAACTTTCATCTGCTGCGGGCGGACAGAACGGCGGACAGCCGTAAGGGAAAAGGAGGGGGGCTGGCTGTGTATGTGAACGTGAGGTGGTGCAAACCGGGACACTGCACTATTAAAGAACAACTGTGCAACAGGGACATCGAGCTGTTAGCAGTTAGCATGAGGCCTTTCTATCTACCACGAGAGTTCTCACATGTGATAGTAACTGTGGTGTACGTCCCTCCCTCTGCTAACGCGGACACAGCTTGTGACACCCTGCTCTCAGTCACCAGCAGGCTGCAGACGGCACCCACAGGCCCTCTTCCTCATCTCTGGAGACTTTAACCACGCGTCTCCCTCATCTGTTCTGCCCACATTCACTCAGTATGTCACCTGCCCCACTAGAGACAATAGAACACTGGACTTGCTTTATGCCAACACCAAGGAGGCATATTCTGCATCCCCCCTCCCTCCCCTGGGAAGAGCTGACCATAACATAGTCCATCTGCAGACTGTGTACACTCCTGTTGTGCACAGGCAACCGGCGGTCTCACGCAGAATGAAGAGATGGACCGAGGAGAGTGAGGCTGCTCTCATGGACTGCTTCAACACCACTGTGTGGACAGAGCTTTATGACCCACATGGGGAGGACATCAACACAATAACAGACTGCATAACGGACTATATTAACTTCTGTGTTGAGAACACTGTTCCTTCCAAGAAGGTGCGGTGTTTCTCCAACAACAAGCCGTGGATTAACCCTGACATTAAAGCTCTCCTGAAGGAGAAGAAGAGAGCTTTCAGGTCAGGGAGCATGGATGAGCTGAGGGCTGCACAGAGGGAGCTGAGGAGGAAGATCAGAGAGGGAAAAGCCAGCTACAGGAAGAAGATGGAGGAGCAGCTGCAGCAACAGAACGTCAGCGGGTGTGGAGAAGCCTGAAAACCATCTCTGGCTACAACACACCCCACTCACAGGCTGAGGGGGATCAGAAGTGGGTCAACGACCTAAACCTACACTTCAATAGGTTTGATGTAGCACCCACTCCTCCCCCCTTGCAGTCGCACCTCCACTCTCTGACTCCTGGCCTTTGTTCCTCTCCCACAGCCCCCCACACTCTTAGCTCATCACATCAAACCACTTCACACCCACACAGAGACACTCACCCCCACCCCTGTCCTTCACAGCAGCCCAGGTGAGAAAAGAACTCAGGAAAACCAAGACAGACCAGATTCCATTAGCTCCAGGCTCCTTAAGTCCTGCGCAGACCAGCTGTGTGGAGTTATGGAGCACGTCTTCAATCTGAGCCTCAAGCTGGGGGTGGTACCACAGCTCTGGAAGACCTCCTGTGTGGTACCAGTGCCTAAAACTCCGCACCCCAAAGACAGCAGCTACTCAATGGATCCGCTGCAGTTTGCCTACAGGCCTAATGTTGGAGTGGAGGATGCTGTCACCTTCCTGCTACACTGAGCTCTTTCTCACCTGGAGAAGCCCGGCAGCACTGTGAGAATCACCTTCTTTGATTTTTCCAGTGCTTTCAACACCATCCAGCTGGCGACCCTGAAGGACAAACTGGAGCAGACAGTGGTGGACCACCTGCTGTCAGAGTGGATCAGGGACTACCTCACAAACCGACCACAGTTTGTGAGAGCCCAGAACTGTGTGTCTGACCTGCTCACCTGTAGCACGGGTGCCCCTCAGGGGACTGTCCTGGCCCCCTTCCTTTTCACCCTCTACACGTCGGACTTCAGACACAACACTGACGGCTGTGTGCTGCAGAAGTTCTCTGATGACACTGCGATTGTTGGTCTCATCAGAGATGACGACGACGCGGAGTACAGAGGACTGACGCAGAACTTTGTGGACTGGTGTCAGTGAAACCACCTCCTGATCAATGCAGGGAAAACCAAGGAGATGGTGGTGGACTTTCGCAGACGACACTCGGCCCCCCCCTCACCGGTGAACATCCAGGGAATGGACATTGAGCAGGTGGACTCTTACAAATACCTGGGTGTTCACCTTAACAACAAACTGGACTGGACTCACAACACAGACGCACTGTACAGGAAGGGCCAGAGCAGGCTCTACCTGCTGAGGAGACTGTTGGAGTGAAAGGGGCACTCCTGAAGACTTTTTATGACTCTGTGGTGGCATCGGTCACCCTGCACGGTGTGGTCTGCTGGAACAGCAGCATCACTGAGAGGGAGAGGAAGAAGCTGGACAGAGTCATCAGGAAGTCCAGCTCTGTCCTGGGCTGCTCTCTGGACTCAGTGCAGGAGGTGGGGGACAGGAGGGTCCTGGCAAAACTGACCTCCATGCTGGACAATGAGTCCCACCCCCTGCAGGACCCCCTGTCAGCCCTGCAGAGCAGCTTTAGTGGCAGACTGCTCCACCCTCGCTGTGTGAAGGAGACATACAGAAGGTCTTTCCTTCCTGCTGCTGTCAGACTCTATAATAAACACTTCTGATAGGTGGAATACTCACACACCACAGTGTACAATAAATTATTTACTTAGTTTTTGATGCACTCTGTACAGTTTATAAACCACTTCTACCTCCACTCACCTGTGCAATAACTGTTAATATGTAAACTGTTCATAATGTATATATCTTTTTATTGGTAGTCTATTTTATAATGTATATATCTTTTTCTTAACTTATCCCTTGCTGTCTGTATGCCGTTGCAAAAATGCAATTTCCCCATTGTGGGACTAATAAAGGTTTCTTAATCTTAATCTTAATCTTCTCACACTTCTAACACTGATGCTTCCATCTATAACAGGGGTGTCCAAAGTCCATTCAGATTTTATATGGTCTTAAAAGCTCTGTCTTAAAATGTGTTATTTTTGGCCAACCAGCTAAACAGAATAAATCATATAAAATCCTCACAGTGCGTCACACCATTGGTTACAGCAACACAGAGGGCTCTGAAGGTGCACAGCACCGGTTCAACACTTAGTCACAACTCACCACTAGACCAAAAGTGCTTATACAGAATCAGAATCATGTTTAGTGCCATGTAAGTGAAGGGGGTTCACATTACTAGGAATTTGCCTTAGTGATTGGTGCATACAAAGAACATATAATAATTAACATGCAATAAGATAAAAACTAAGATAAAATTAAGTAAATAAACTAAGAGTAAGGCTAAATTTACATGACAGACATGGCGTAACAGACATACAATGAACAGAACATAAAATACTGTGCAGATGAAATGGTAAACATAGACCCTTATATGATCGAATGGAACAGTGTAATAATGTAATAATGTAGCAGGTACCACATGGGTCGGTGAGGTGGTACTCGTGTGCAAGTAGTGCAAGATGGAGTAAACAGTGCAAATAGTCATCATTGTGCAGTGACTATACTAAAGTGACCTTCTGAAGACATTGCAGAGCAGTGCATTAATTACAGTTCAACAGTCCAACAGCAGAGGGGAAGAAGCTGTTCTTGTGGCGTGAGGTTCTGGTCCGAATGGACCGTAACCTCCTGCCTGAGGGGAGTGGCTCAAAGAGTCCGTGTCCAGGGTGAGAAGGGTCAGCTGTGATCCGACCTGCACGCCTCAGAGTCCTGGAGACGTACAGGTCCTCGATAGATGGCAGGCTGCAGCCGATCACCTTCTCAGCAGAGCGCACAACACGCTGCAGTCTGTGCCTGTCCCTGGCAGTGGCCCCAGCGTACCACACTGTGATGGAGGAGGGGGACACACCATCAGGTCCAGGAGCCTTGCGGGGGTTCAGTCTCCTGAACAGCCTGTTAACATCCTCCTCCAGGATTGAGAGGGCAGCTGAGGGGGAGGAGGAGGGGGGCAAGGAGGACTCTGATGGGGTATCTTTGATGTGGATGTCCGTGTTGATGGGGTGTGGAGAGGTGTCAGGGCTGGCTGATAGTCCATCAAAGCGGCAGTAGAACTCGTTCAGACTGTTGGCTAATTGCAGGTCGTCAGCTGAGTGGGGGGCTTTGGGCTTGTAGTTGGTGATCTGCCTCAGTCCTTTCCACACAGAGGCAGAGTCGTTAGCAGAGAACTGCTGCTGGATTTTCTCAGAGTACAGTGATTTAGCACTTCTCACCTCCTTGCTAAACCTGTACTTGGCCTGTTTGTAGCAGTCTCTGTCCCCACTTCTGAAAGCAGCCTCCTTCTCTAGCCTCAGCTGTCTGAGTTTAGCTGTGAACCAGGGTTTGTCATTGTTATAACTCACCCTGGTGCGTGTTGGCACAATACTGTCCTCACAGTACTGTATATATGACGCCACAGTGTCTGTATACTCATCAAGACTATCAGTGGCAGCCCTGAACACCTCCCAGTCCATTGTCTCAAAACAGGAGCGAAGCTCCTCCACAGCCTGGCTGGTCCACTTTTTAGATGTCCTCACCACAGGTTTGGAGAGCTTCAGCCTCTGTCTGTATGCAGGAATCAGATGGACCATCACGTGGTCAGATAGTCCAAGAGCAGCACGGGGCACTGCGCGATATGCCTCGCTTATTGTGGTGTAACAGTGATCCAGTGTGTTCTCCTCTCTGGTCGGGCATTTGATCAGCTGTTTGTACTTCGGGAGTTCTTTGCTCAGGTTTCCTTTATTAAAGTCACCAAGGACAATAATTAAGGAGTCCGGATATGTTTGCTCCAAACACAGGATCTGATCCGCGAGTGCACGCTGAGCCTCGTGCACGTCCGCACCGGGCGAGATGTAAACAGCGGCCAGAATGAATGAAGCAAACTCACGTGGAGAGTAAAATGGCTTACAATGAATGAATAAGTATTCCAGAGCAGGAGAGCAGTGCTGGGAGAACAGTGGTCAATCAGTACACCAACCACTGTTGATATAGAAACAGACACCTCCACCTTTGGTTTTACCGGAGAGTTCCCTGTGGCGATCCGCTCGGAGGAGTTGGAATCCCTCCAGCTGCAGCGCGCAGTCCGGTATCTGTTCACAAAGCCAGGTCTCCGTGAAGCACAACACACAAGATGAAGAAAAGTCCCTGTTCCTTCCCATCAACAGTGTCAGCTCGTCCATTTTGTTGCTAAGTGAGCGGACGTTAGAGAGAAAAATCCCAGGTAACGGTGTGCGCGTCCCACGTCTCCGGAGGCGCACCAGCTCTCTTCCCTCTGCGCCGGCGTCTCACCTTTTTAACTAAAACGTGTAGTAAATCGGCAGCAGATGCACAAAAACAAACAAAACAGAGCACACCAAAACACCAGGGCGTCCGTACCCGGCGCCATCTTGTCTCTCCAGAGACTTCATCACATCCTGCTATCAGAGTGTCCGTGCTGTACAAGTGAAGTTCTCCAAAACAGCTTCAATGTGACAGTGAATGCTGCAGCCTAGACCAGATATTAGTAAAAGTGATCTGTGCTTCTTTACCTTTCCAGAAATGCGAACATCTGTTTGGCTCCACTGCTGTGAGCAGACTTTCTGTTATAAACTCTGACCGTTTTTGTCCATCTTTATTGTCATCCTATAGAAACACAGCGGACTCAGGTCTGACGTGTCAGTGAGTCTGTGAGCTGAATTAACACACTGTACATATTCTGTATTCTAGAATACAATATGACCTCTGAAGGCAGCAACACGATCGAGGTGGCAGCACTTGGCCGGCCGTTTCGTCTCGGCATGCTGTATGATTGCCGCCAAGAATCACTTGTCCCCGGTGAGTGCACTTTGTCTTTAAATTACTCTGGATGCCCTGTAAGCTGTGGACTGCCTGCAGTACACTTGTGCATGATTAATGTCAACAAAAAAGAACCCATGTACACAAATTCAACCTCATAGAAGAACTACGGTCAAATCTTTTTCAGGGGACATTTAGCCCACTCTAGGTAGAGATGCTTGTCCTGCTGCAGGCTGAGATTAAACATGTCCTATTATTAGATAAGAACGGGACACAGCTGTGATTATGGGTGGATTGTGGGTGATAGGAGAGAGTGGGACATCTGTGTTATTAAAGATCTTTGCAGCACCATGAGAATAGATTTAAAAAGGCAGACTTGCTTCTGGTCATTTTGATGTAAAAACACCTTTTGTGTTTTGTCTTCTTCTGCAGGTGTGACACTGTGGGACAATGAAGACCTGATGCAACATCTGGGAAAAAGACCTCAGTCCTCTAATGAAATTGAAATAGTTGCGTCTGAATCAATTGAGGGCAAATCTTCAGCCCTGAATGTTGAAGCCTCTTTGAAGGCCAGTTTCCTGAGTGGACTGGTTCAGGTTGAGGGTTCAGCCAAATACCTGAATGACAGTAAGACCTCCAGAAACCAGGCCAGGGTAACGCTGAAGTACAAGGTGACCACAAAGTTCCAGGAGCTGTCGATGAACCATCTTGGAAGAGGCAACGTGAAGCATCAAGATGTGTTTGATAAAGGCTTAGCAACACATGTGGTCACAGGTATTCTTTATGGGGCACAGGCCTTCTTCGTGTTTGACCGCGAGGTGTCTGAGAAGGAAGATTGTCAAGACGTTGAGGGGAACCTGAAGGTGGTCATCAAGAAGATCCCTCTTCTTTCTGTAGAGGGTGAAGGCTCCCTGAAAATGAAAGACGAGGACACAGTAAAGGCTGATAAATTCTCCTGCAGATTCTACGGAGACTTTTTACTGGCGAAAACTCCAACAACCTTTCAGGATGCAGTTCAGGTCTACCAAAGCCTGCCAAAACTACTGGGAGCTGACGGAGAAAAGGCCGTACCAGTGAAGGTCTGGCTGCTCCCTCTGACTGCTTTAGATTCTTCTGCTGCTAAACTCGTCCGTGAGATCAGTGTGGGACTAGTTCAAGAAGCACAGGGCGTCCTGGAGGACTTCACAGAGCTGGACATGAGGTGCAATGATGCTCTGAGCACCCCCACAGCACAGCAGTTCCCACAGATCACCGACAAGCTTCGACAGTTTAAAGAAATGTGCTCTGAGTTCAAGCTGGTATTCCAACAAACTCTGGCAAAGAAACTTCCATCAATCCGAGGAGGAGGCGAAGAGGAGGCTGAGCTCGCAGAGGTCCTGAAGAAGAGACATTCTTCACCTTTTAACAGTAAAAACCTGAATGCCTGGATGGACTGTAAAGAGAGAGAAATCTACACCTTGATGTCTTTCACCAACATGATGAAAAACACCAAAATCCTCCCATCCAAGAACCTCCTGTACAAGGAAAGTCTGAGTGCAGAGACGGCTGTGTGTTTTGTTTTCACCTCACTGGAACGTGCTGAACCCTTCCTCTCAGCTTTATCGGACTACTTAAGAGGAAGAACCAAACCAGACGACCCCCAACATCCACACAGTCATGATGTGGAGAAGGAGCAGTGGTACCTGTCAAGAGAAACGGCAGTGAAAATGAGGAAGAACGCAAAGCTCTTCAGAGACTTTGCAGAGGCCAACAAAGAAAACCAGAACATCAAGTTCCTGACTGTGGGTCTAACAGACGAGACACACCAAGGTTCAACCATCTACCTTTATAAAGACGGCTTGTCTGACAGTGAGAACTTTGAGCCTACTTCAAAGCCTGAAACTGTGGCAGCAGGTGACATAAACCACGACAGTGTGACGCTGAAGGTTTCTCCTCCCAGATGTGGAGCAGAGAACATCACCTCCTACTCTGTGGAGTTCTGTGTGAGTGGAGAGGACAGATGGCAGCAAAAGACTGAACCAAAAGCTGAAGAGGTCACAGTGAGCGGCCTGAGGCCAAACACAGAGTACCAGTTCAGATGCAGAGCAGTGACCTCAGCAGGTGTCGGGCCGGTAGCTGTTCTCAGTGATCCCATGAAAACCTTACCCTGCAACCCTCCCGGAGAACCTCATGTTGAACCAACCTCATGTGACATATCAGTGACCTGGGAGAAGCCAGCTGAGCTCGGACAGGATGTCCAGATATCGAACTACGTGGTGGAGTACACAGAAACAGACCCTGAGAAGAAAGAAGAACTGCAGTGGAAACAAGTGATGTCAAGAGGTGAAAGGGGGGTCATTTCAGGGCTTCAGTCAGAGACCAGGTATGCAGTCAGGGTCAGGTGTGATTGTGGAGCAGCTGGCAGGAGCAAAGACAGCATCACTGTCCATGTCTGCACCACAGCAGTCACACTCCCAGAATCCCTCAGATGTACCAGTGAAAGGATGGACTCTGACTCGCCCTCAGTTTACAAGCTGCCTCTGAAAGAAGACCACATAGTGGACTGCAGGAGGTTTGAGTTTGGAGAAAGAAGCAACAGGCAGAATCATACAGTCATACTGTTTGGAGGAACCAGATCAGGAAAGTCCACCCTCATCAATGCAATGATCAACTACATAGTTGGTGTGGAGTGGAAGGACTGTTTCAGATTCAGACTGATTAATGCAGATCAGTCCACATCACAGGCTCACAGCCAGACCTCTGAGGTCACCGTGTACCAGATCAACCACCAGGACGGGTTCAGAGTGCCCTTCTCTCTGACCATCATTGACACTCCAGGCTTTGGAGACACCAGAGGAATACGTAGAGACAAACTGATCACAGAGCAGCTTAAAAACCTCTTCTCTGATCCACGTGGTGTCAGTGAGGTTGATGCTGTGTGTTTTGTGGTTCGGGCCTCTTTAGCACGACTCACACCAACACAGAAATACGTGTTTGACTCTGTGCTCTCAATCTTTGGCAAAGATGTGGCAGAGAACATCAGAGTTCTAGTGATGTTTGCAGATGGTCAGTGTCCACCAATCCTAGAGGCCATCACAGAGTCAGGTGCCCCCTGTCCTAAAACAAAAGCTGGACTACCAGTCCACTTCAAATTCCACAATTCAGCAGTGTTTGCACACAACAAACCATCTGAAGCTAAGAGCACAGGTGGTGATGATGATGATGATGATGATGATGGAAGCTTTGATAAGATATGTTGGAACATGGGGACGAGCAGCATGAAGAGGTTCTTTGCTGCTCTGGCTAAGATTGAAACTAAAAGCTTGACCCTGACAAAGGAGGTCCTCAGAAAGAGACGGCAGCTCGAGGTCTCAGTGGAGAATCTGCAGGAGGAGATCAAAGTCGGGTTAGCCAAGCTGGACGAGTTAAATGAGACATTTAAGAAATGTTTTCAGCATAGAGACAGGATTAACAGAAATGAGACCTTCCAGTTTGAAGTCACCATCATGAAGCCCTTTAAAAAGAAGATCTTAGGTTCTGGAAGTTTCTTCATCAACTGTCAGCAGTGTCATGTGACCTGTGAACGATCCAGTGATGCTGGTAGAGGAAGCTGCACTGCAGCAGGAGAAGATGGATTCTGCACCAAGTGTCCAGGCAAATGTCACCTCATGAGTGTACATTTTATACAGCAGTACAGATGGCAGTACAAGCAAGTGGAAGAAACACCAAGTCTGGAAGCGCTGAAGAAAAAGTATCCGAAAGAAAACAGCATGACAACTGATGATGCTCTGAGTGACGGCCTGAGACGTCAATATTATGGTTTGTGGACTGAGGTGAACAAAGTGATCAAGAATTCTGCCAACAGTCTGAACAGACTTAGAGAGATGTCACTGAATCCAAATCCTCTCTCCACTGAAGAGTACACAAAACTGATTATTGAAGGAGAGAGATCAGAGACCAAACCGGGCTGGGAGAGACGAGTTCAGTGCTTGGAAGACAAGAGCTGTATAAATGTATTTGAGAGAATTTTTTGTCTGTAGGATTCAGTCTGTCAAAGGTCTGGATGCTTTTATGATATTATCCATTTCTAGTATTGACATATATCTGTAATATAAGCTGAAGAGTATCACCATCAAGATGTAATATGAGGCTTCATGCTTTCAGTATACACCATGATGGTATTTGTGGTCTGAGCATGTTTGAAGTACCAGGATGTTCACTTATATTGTTCAAGATTCAAAGATTCAAAGCATTTATTGTCCTGTGCACAGTAAGGAAACAGGTTTCCCTGTACAATGAAACTCTGACTCATCATTTGAGAATCATTTACAAGAAGGGCAATTTGAAAGAGCATGCAACACAAAATATAAACTATGAATAAGTAGAGCTATATACATAAATGTGCATGTAAACAGGCAGTGTGTAAACAGTCAGTATTTCACATGCATGTTTAGTATTTCACCGGTATATTGACGGTGTGTGTGTTCAGGTGCTGTGTGATCTCTGTGTGCATGTAGCAGTGCTCCGTCAGAATATAGTCCCAGAATAGATCAAACCAGGAGACTGCCGCGTGTTAATCAGCGTTTTCATTTGTGCTCGCTGTGAATACGCAGCTCATGAAGTACTTGGAGTTTCTTTCTTTCTTTTTAATCAGGATGCTGGTTGAACAGAACCCGTGTTCTCAGTAGCTGCCCTCACTGTAAACAAGCTGACTCCTGGACATGTGTCTGTGTGAGGAGACACTGAACTTATTTTCATGTTAAAGCAGCTGGACATATTTTATTGAATTTCTATTCACAGTTGATTTTGTTATTCTACATAAATGTCATTGTCTGTACTGTATCCCCAATGGTAGAATAAATCACTCATTAAGGAATATGACATGCAGTTTATTTAGTAAACAATGTTTAGATTTAGTCTTAGTGAAACTGAGGGAAAATCACTGCTGATCATTGTTTTCTTTTATTACTGTGTTCTCCTGTATTCATGTCGTCACAGTGATCATGTGACCTTTGCTTTGAACAATTTCTGATTGTAAGATTTGCTAAAATAGAATAAATAAAATACAATAAAACTGAATTTGACTCTTCTCTTTGATGTGTTCTGTACATTGATGAGTTCTGTTCTGATGATAGATAGGTACTAAAAATAAGCAAAAAGCAAATTAGTATGTACAGGACTTCAGGTGCATGCGACGCAAGAGATCCAGTCACTTCCATCCAGTGTTTCATCATCAACACATGGTGTAGAATGACTGATTCCTGCAGTGACTCTGTAAACAGGACACAATGAGCCTGCTGGATATTTTCTACACATCAAATATTTCATCAGAGGGCCAACATGGACCAGGCCAAACATCCAGTCACATGTTGGAGCCTGCAGCTTCTTTACAGTTCAATGTGGGTCTGCTGGTCTCTGCAGGACCATGGAGCCCCTCACAGTCCTGTGCTGCAGCAGTTTAACATGAAAGCTCCTAAAGTAGAACACATGAAGGGATCTGGATCTCATGTCTGTGTTAGACAGCTTCACATCATGTCCCTTCATTTATCATGAGAATGTTTTGGAGCATAAAGAGTGAGTGAGGCGTCACACACTTGAACAGTTTGTTAAAGTTGTGTGTGTGTTGTGTGTCAGTGTGTGTCTGTCCTGGACCCGTCATGCTGGACTCCTCAGACAGAGACAGCAGTACATGTTTACTGCCTGCAGGGCGGCGACATCTGACAGATTTATTTTGTCTCATAGCTGTTTCCTTTTTGAGACAGAAGGGGGCAGCAGATGGTAAAGAGTCCAGGCTGGACTGATCTGCTGCCCCTGCAGGACTACTCAGGGCCCTGCAGTCCTCGGTCATCAGGGAACTGGCCTTCATTGTTGTCTCTGCTGGACTCTATCCCTCTTTACAGTCTGGATTCTCTCTGACCCCGTGTTGCCTCCTCTCATTATCTGAGTCTAACTTCCTGTGTATCACTGTCATGCTGCTTCTTTATTGGACGAAGCATCGTCATGGTTACACTCAGGGCTGGAGTGGGCCACTTTTTCCATGGAGGAAGAATCTGAACAAACGAAACAGCAGCTAGGTCTTTTTAAATTTCCTTGTTATTAGTTCAGGTCTGTTGGTATCCATCACATCTGTGTTCAACTTGTGACATAACCCTAACCCTGTCTGACAGATGGGAGGGGTTGGACCTGGACCTCTTCCATGTATTGTTTGTGTTTGTTCTGCTCTTTTATATGATGCTGTTTTTAGTGTGTTATAAATAAAGTTGCAGATATTCATGATGTAGGATGCAAAGACACCACTGCACAGATCTCAGCTGTATATCTGATGTTATTCTGATTCCTCTATCCTATGTTCTGATCAATTGTTACTTATGGGTTTCTAGTTGTGATGCTGCTCCAGCAGCACTCTCTGCTCTCTCTCATTATGTGTTCTGCTGCTGTAAGGACTCAGGTTCCCATCCTGTGGGTGCAGCTGTTTCTCTCTGCAGGTGGAGGCCATGAAGAGGACGGAGTGTGTCCTGATGATCACACAGGGAGAAGCAGCAGCCGGGCCGTCCGGCAGAGAGCCTGTCCACTTCCTGTCCCTGCTGCTCTGATGAAAGTGTCTGCAGTTCATCTAGAGGGCGCTCTGCAGACACTGCTCCATGAAAAGAACTGAATGGAGCTACAGTCATTATTTACACTGTAAAACATCTGAGACAGTAAAGGGGAACTTGACGAGTCAGGAAACATATCTGTGTGGTCTGTTAGCAGACGTACATGAAGGAGGCCGAGCTGAGGCGCCCCCTGTCTTTGTTTTCACACCAGGTCCCTGTTAAAAGAACCGACCCAGCACTCTTTAAGTGCAGCTGTTCATCTTGTACTCGGTCTTTTTTCTTATTTTTGCCAGTTCTCTGTTTAGCTCTACATCCTGGTTCTTTGTATTGTTTTCCTTCCTGCCCTGACCTCCCTCATGTGTTGATGTATCGTGCCTCCTGTTTTATTTTGACAGTCCTGTCCTCCCTGTGTCTCCTCTGTGAATTTACTTCCTCTTGTTTTCCGCCTCCTGTGATGACCGGCTCCTCCCTGATTGTGTTCACCTGTGTCTTGTCTCCCTGGTCTGTTTGAGTCCTGTGCTCCCCTTTGTTCTGGTCGTTGGTCTGTTGTCCTACCCTGTGCTGCTGCCTTACCTGTGGCTTCCTATCGTGTCGTCCTCCATGCTCCTTTGTCCTCCCGTCCTCCCGCTGGATTACCTTTGTTGGTCAGTTTTCCTCTTCTGTCTTCCTGTAGAATTTGGTCTACTTCTGGACTTGGTCTTTTGGTCTACTTCTGGACTTGGTCTTTTGGTCTACTTCTGGACTTGGTGTTTTGTATTGTTGTGCTTGGGTTTTGATTTAGATCCTAGCTTTGAATAAAGCTCAGCTTCTGTTGAACTTCTTATGTCTGTGTTTGGGTCCTGTTAAAACACACAACAGGAGCAACAGAATCAGGACTCAGTTCTCTTTGTGTTCACACTGTGAGTTCACTACAAAGAGGACCAGCTTCTCCTTCTGGTCCAGCTCAGCTGTGTTGGGGCCTCGGTCCTGTTTCTGTTCACACCAGGTCCTCTAGAGCTCTCAGACCCACACTGCACTGAATTCTGGGTAGTTTTCACTTGAAGCAACATGTCTGCTGCTGTGCTGCCTCCTCCTGTGTTTCTGGTTATATTAGTGCACATTCAGGGAAAACAGAGTTATTGATTACATACGAGCACAAAATAACAGAACTATTGATTATTGGATGTCTAAATAGCTTGTTTATAAAATGTAAATAGTTTCTAATTAAATTCTATCATTGTTGTTCATTGCCACGACCACGACCTGCTGCCATGTTTTGGATGTTTGTTTTCTGTACGGCTTAGTTTTCAGCAGCTACAGTCTCTACAGTAAGTGAAGAAGGTTAGAACACAGTGAGAAAGGCAGCGTGAACCTGCTTTGTGTTCACAATGTGCTGGTTAGACGTACTGCACAGAAACTTAGAGATACACATGAAGGCCCATGGAGAGCACGGCGGAGGAACATCTGGAGGGAAACAGTCTGTGAGACTTGGATCCTTCAGGGCTTCACCATCACTGTTCAGTCTGAAACAGGAAGTAACACACAGAATGTGCTGTTATTTGACAGAACAGAAGCACCACTTTAAAAAGCTCCTTCTTTGAACTCATTGTGACTTGGAAGCAGTTCAGCTGCTGTCAGGCTGTGCAGCACAGACTCTGTCAGCAGGGGGCGCTGTTGTGTTGGTTGTAATGGATGAAATGGAGAATGGAATGGAAATGAAAGTTGTGTGTGGAGAAAACCTGCAGATGCTCAGCTGCTGTCTTTGTTGAACTGACAACAGGCTGTTTGTTGTGCTGTCAGCATGGACGGTGCAGGAGAAACACACAGCAGAGACACAACTGTCGACAACAACAACATGTCCACTGCTTTCTCTGAACAGACACTCAGGTTTGTTCTCCGATGGACTCTGTCATGTTTATGAGTGAAGCTCTGCAGATGTTCTCCTGCTGTGAGTGCTGGGTGCTCCTGCATCATGCTGGTTTACAGTGTGGACAGAAGAACAGCCTAAGAGGAGGCATCAGCACTCAGCCACAGGAACACAAAGCTGTGTCAGTGTTTGTGGTGTCTGAGCTGTACTGAGAAATGTCACCATGTTCATGTTGTGTTGTGAGGTCCAGGTGGAAGCTGCTCGACTTGATGATGATTAATAAAGCTGTTAGAAAAGGTTGTTGTTCCTGCTGCTTCCTGCTCCATCCTGATGTGAGTTATAGTCAGTAAACCTGTTCAGGTGAGCAGGCATCATGACCCCGAGTCATACTTGTGTGGTTCCTTTGTTTCTCTCTCCCTCTCATTGATCGGAGGAGCAGATGAAGCGTCTTCTTTGAACAGATTTGAGCCCTGAAGACTTAAAGAAATGTTTTCTAACTACTGACAGCACTGTGAATGTTGATCACCTTAAAGCAGGGCGGCTTTGGTTTGGACTTATTTTTGTTTCCTTTAAACTGCAGTGTGTTGTACAGGATGTGTTCTGTGAGTGGTGAAGAATGAGGAAGGAACTCATGCTCTGCTTCATCTACACCTGAGGAATTCACACAGGTCACATCTGAAAAATGATCTTGGTTTCGTTTCTAAGTCCGAGGCCTCTCAGAGTCCAGAGATCAGCCTCAGAATCTCACAGCGTTCTGCTGAACAGGTTTTCAGAACCATCCTGCTGTGACAGTGAAAATGATTTATTAGTTATTATTATCATGTCTGTGTTTAATGTAACAGATATGCAGGGTTAGGACAGTTGCCCTAAAAATGTATCTGCTATAGTTACTAGTTACCTGTTAAAACATGTATTCAGTAACACAATCCAAGAAGCTTAATATTCAAGTAATGTAACTTGATTACTTTCAGTTACTTTTGGATTACTTCAACACTATCCCAATAATAGAACAATGTGACCTTATAAAAGCAAGCGGGGAAAGCAAAGCTAGGCAGGACCAAAACCAAAGTGCACAGGGCGTGGGCCTTCACGTGGATATATGCACATGTCGAGAGGGGAGGGGGAGCCCACAGACATATATTCCTAGACGCCTCATTGAGCGGGTCGGCCCACCGCTGCGGCACGTAAGCCTGACCGCCATATTGGATGTGGCAAATTTACCACTAAACTAATACAATGAAGCGTTCTACGAAGTGTTTAAGCTGATGTCCGTCATTGATCCATTCACACACAAACGGTAACATATTTGGAAATCAAACCAGCACCAAAGACAACATTTCTCATTCTTATTTTATATAATCTGATTCCCGTTGTCATAAATCATTTTTTATACTGACATTGATGAACATTTACGAACATATGAACACACACACACACACACGTCTATACAGAGGTTCGCTCCACTTTTGCCACATGCAAGATGGCGGTGCCCCCATAGACATTTCAATCATGAGAGACTCGGCGAACTGAATGAGAAAGATTTATTAAGTACAGAGTTTGAATGTGCATTGGCGTCCTAGACCCCGCCATGATGACCACATCCGAAAAGGGGGGAAACTGCAAGAGGAGAGGCCGCTGGATCAGAAGATCCTCCCGGGGTCTAGACCTGGTGGTGGCGCAGAGCTGGAGGGCAGGAGATAGGAGGCCTGAACTGGCGTGGATCTGGTAGTGCTTGGGGTGGAGGAGGGTTGCCGGGTTCGATCAGAAGAAAGCTGGAGAGGAGATGGAGACTTTTAAATTTCGTGCTAAGCTGTGATTGGTCAGGAGAGGGACAGAAAGCGACAGCTGATTGGTGAGGGAGGCGCTTTCTATTCAGTGTCTGACTAAGTGGGGGAAGAGAGGGGGAGCAGTGGAGTGAGGGATAGAGGGAGAGAGATTAGGAGCAGATCGGGATAAATGGTGAATGATGGGAAACTGAGTCTTCCTGATTGAACTTACGCTAAGAGCTACATGTGTGACAGGAAGCTGCTCGACTTGATGATGATCAATAAAGCTGTTAGAAAAGGTTGTTGTTCCTGCTGCTTCCTGCTCCCTCCTGATGTGAGTTATAGTCAGTAAACCTGTTCAGGTGAGCAGGCATCATGACCCCGAGTCATACTTGTGTGCTTCCTTTGTTTCTCTCTCCCTCTCATTGATCAGAGGAGCAGATGAAGCGTCTTCTTTGAACAGATTTGAGCCCTGAAGACTTAAAGAAATGTTTTCTAACTACTGACAGCACTGTGAATGTTGATCACCTTAAAGCAGGGCGGCTTTGGTTTGGACTTACTTTTGTTTCCTTTGAACTGCAGTGTGTTGTACAGGATGTGTTCTGTGAGTGGTGAAGAATGAGGAAGGAACTCATGCTCTGCTTCATCTACACCTGAGGAATTCACACAGGTCACATCTGAAAAATGATCTTGGTTTAGTTTCTAAGTCCGAGGCCTCTCAGAGTCCAGAGATCAGCCTCAGAATCTCACAGCGTTCCGCTGAACAGGTTTTCAGAAACATCCTGCTGTGACAGTGAAAATGATTTATTAGTTATTATTATCATGTCTGTGTTTAATGTAACAGATATGACTGATCTCTGTTTCAATTAGGAAAAAAAGCCATTCCCTGTTCCTTGTTTTTTCTGTGTTTTTTTTGTTAATAATATTGTTGTGATCCAGTGTTAATTTTGTTGACGAATCATTTTCGTCATAGTTTTCGTTAACAACCTTTTTTTGCTGATAAAAATGAGACGATAACTAAATAAAAACTAACACACGGTGCCAAAAAACGAAGACGAAATGTACTGACACTTTCGTCAGCGAATAAAAACGAGACGAAATTATTGATGGAGACGAGATCCAATCAGAGCAGATTTTGTTTGTGAACGGGAGGGACGAATCAGGAGACGGCGGCACAGAGCCAATCAGAAGTGATCTCTCTGTGTAAGGACGTTACCCAGTGATGCTGGAAGAAGGCGTACTCATGCATGGTAACACAACACAGAAGAACAGACACACGGACACGTTTGATGTCAAGACAAACAGGACGGTGGAGCGACTATCAGCGGTAAAAACGCAACAAACCTGAAGCGATGTTTGCAGACGAGTCATCTTAACTTCCGTTCACAGATACACGTGACAAAATCTATAAATGAAGACACTGCTGCTGATGGTTTTACAGCATGCGTACTGTTTCTAAGCTGTCACTGTGTTTTGCTGTAGTTATGGAGGATTCATGAGGAAGGTCATGACTGAACAGTGTGTTCAGGGAGAGCAGCTCACTGTTCACTGGGTCTTTGTGAAAAGGTCATAGAAATTAAATAAAGAGATGTTTGTTTCAAATAACACAAGTTAAAGCTGTGCCTGTTTTTATTGCACTTCAAACCTTAATTATTTCATAAGAAATATATATCATAGAATTTTAGTCGACTAAAACCACGGCAGATTTAGTCGACTAAAATTCTTTGATATTTAGTCGACTAAAACTAGACTAAAAGTTAAACAATGTTGATGACTAACATGTGACTAAAATCAAATGACATTTTAGTCATCCATCCACCCATCCATCTTCAACCGCTTATCTGGGGCCGGGTCGCGGGAGCAGCAGTCTAAGCAGGGACACCCAGACTTCCCTCTCACCAGACACTTCCTCCAGCTCCTCTGGGGGAATCCCGAGGCGTTCCCAGGCCAGCTGGCCTGGGTCTTCCCCGGGGCCTCCTCCCAGTGGGACATGCCCGGAACACCTCCCCAGGGAGGCGTCCAGGAGGCATCCGAACCAGATGCCTGAGCCACTCTCCTCTCGATGTGGAGGTCCCATGTGGACCAAAACAAATCCTCTTCTCCTTAATAAAGCTGATGTTCTCATGGTGTCCCTTTACTTTAAACTGTGAACATTTATCCAAGGTATGGTTGCTTGGTGGCAAAACTACTTCCCCTTTTCTTTGACTTCAATTCAATTCAATTCAATTCAGTTTTATTTATATAGCGCATATTACAATCAGACATTGTCTCAAAGCGCTTCACTTCAGCGCTTCACTTCAGGTGACCGTTATTTGGGGCCTGCTCTAGAGTTAGGTGTTGGCAGCTGTGACTTCTGCCGGCCGACAAGGATTTATTCTTTGCAAAGAAGGTCAATCAAAAACACTCTAGCGGTCAGAATGAATGAAAGACCCCGAACATGGGGAACATGTCACAGTTATACCTGCAGCAGCCCCCCCCCCATCAAGTCACACCCTCTTCTAGCCGGTCATAGACCCACTGTCTCCTGATTATACTTTGAAGTTGCTAGTTCACACCTAATGATATTTTCCTGGAGTCCAGCATGTAACAGAGCCATTCGTCTCCCGATCACTCCCAGAGCTGCCCCCCTGGAGTGTGGGACACAGCCGAGGACTCTCTCCACATCGGAGTCTCTTGTATATTGGGAAGGTCCCAGACATCAATGTTGAATGGCAAAAGGCAACAGGATTTGTTACTTTGATGAGAAACAGGAGGTCGGGTGTCCCAGGGAAGTAACAATGATTAAAGGAGAGGCTGCATATACAGATATTAAAATTTACATCACAATCCACAAGGCTGTTTGAATAATCCGTTTGTGCGTAAAAATAATCAGTATTGATACATAATCAATACTTATTAGCCACCAGTGAAATAAAATGTGAGCTTTTTTGTAGGGCTGAGCGGTGTTTTTTTTGCGTTATGATATGAATTAGTCATATACCAGCGAAACTGGTTTAAATGGCCTAAAATGTCTGGAATTCAGCGCAGTAGTAAGATAGTATAGAGCACAGGTATTGGTGGTGTTGGTAATAATGGACAGGGAAAGTTCTGAACCAGGATTGTGTGTAGAACTCTTCACGTGGCTCTCCCACTGCAGCGCAAATCACACTCAGACACACACAAACAGGTTTTGACACGCTGAACAGCAGCAGAAGCAGCAGTTCATGTTTAGTTTATGTTTGACATGGAGGAGGACATTGGTGCTACTGTTTGGTATTTCACGGCTTTCCCTGTTTTCCCAAATATCTCAGCTTCATACATGTTCACCTGAACTGCTGCTTCTGCCGATTATTAGCTGCGAAATAGCGGCAAAACCTGTATGTGTGTGAGTGGAGCCGTATGTTCTACACACTTGCTGAGTATGAAAAGTCCGGTCCAAACAGATTTTGTTCTTATTTCTGCCACCTCAGGAACACGAACAGATTTCTCTGTCCTCTGGAGTATTTAACAAGCTTAAGTCATGTCACTCCGCCTCCTTCATCTAGTCTGCGTTCAGTCGAAGCCACGAGTGAAGACACCCCCCCCCCCCCCCCCCACACACACACATCATTTGTAATTATTTTTAAAAAGCCTCAAGTAATGATGCTACTGGATATTCAATAATAAGTCCTCCTGTATTACATGTAACACTAATGTTCTAATTTTGTACAATTCTCATGACCTGGAATAGGGTCTGTAGTGCAGTAACTCTTCTCACAATCAGTGCAGTTAACACTTCATGCATGAGGAGAGAAAATACTGTCAAATACCGGAAACCGTTATAATAATAATAATAATGATATAAAAGTACCGTGATATATAATTTTGGTCATACCACCCAGCCCTACTTTTTTGTATAGAAGTAGAAAACGGTTCAGGAATAGTCAGCTTGTGTCCATATTCAACATATCTAAGCCACCTGAGTGGACTGATTGATAATTGACCTGTGGAGAGAACCTCAGTGTAAATAATCCCTTCCCAAATATTTAGTTGTTCATTTTAGACTTGTTAACCAAGAGCTAGCTACTCCTGATATTTGATTTACTTATTCAGTTATGGTTAACTAGCAGTTATGAGCAGTTTGATTAGGAAACCTTCTTAGATGAAGGCATAAGAGAAGGTCTTTTAATCACGTATAGTCTAATCCCAAACCACCATGTTTATAAGAATAACTGTTATTCTGAGTTGTCTGTATTTTAAAGGGTCAGTATTAAAGTTACCAACTTGTGTTGCCAACAGCCAATGAAAAGAGAGGGTGAGGCACAGATGGGAAGTAACGGGGATATCAAAACAATGACTACTTCTCCGAGCTGATAGCTGCACAGACAACAGCTGCAGCGAGCCGACTGTCCTCAGTGTTTGTTGAGTTTTTTGGTTTGCAAAGAACAAATTAACCCATTACCACCCCAACGGTGTGTTTGTTTAAACTGTGGTCGTTATGAGAGTTTGCTGTGTTCATTTGTCTTTAGCTGGTTTGATGAGTCCTGTAGTCTGTGGTCCCTCATCAGGAGCAGTTTAGTGTGTGACCCCCATCATCACACAGAAACCTGCTGAAGCCAGTCTCTGTGTGTGTCCTCCTAGTCTTCTCAGAAACTGTTAAAACTGTGAAAGTCCTGTAGTGTAACCCCGGCTTAGGAGTAATATTTTCATTTTGCAGCTGATGTAATCAGAGAAAGCCCTGAGCTACAGTTGACGACACACAGAGCGTTCTCCACAGCTGCTCCCTCCCTCTTAACAAAACACACGTGTTACTGTACTGACATGGATTTAAAACAATGCTTAAAATCCATCTCACCCAGACTACTTTTAACCTTTAATTGCTTAATTTCTGTCTTTATACTTTTACTTTTCCATTCTATCTTAAAATATGTTCTTACCGTGTTATGACCACAGTACAGTGTCTGAATATCTTGAAAAGCACTATACTTAAAGAGCAAATACAGAAAAATAATGGATTTAGCCATAAAACCATAAAACAATAATAATACATGGCATACATTCCTTTATTTTTTAGCTCTTAATCAAAACATGGCGCACACAGCATCAATGAATATTATTGACATCATCATTGTTTTTGATTTTCTGCTTTTTTATGCAAATCTCCTTACAGCAAAAATGTAAAACAGAATGAACATTGTACTTCAAGCCGGCATTTAACATCATAAACCTCAAATTACAGAAAAATAATATATAGCAATAAAATGTTTTATTGATTAAAGCGCAGCCAAACCTTCATAAACAATGTTTAGGACCTGTAAGGTTCTTAGTTTTTAAGCATAAGCATGCAAATCTATTTAGCATCATCTAGCTAGATTTTATTGGCAACATAGCATATATAGTTTGGATAATTATAATTTGCAGAATGCTAGCAAAGTTCTATTATAATGAAATCTTCGCCCAACCAGTTGTATTGAGCTTGGTCATGTTGTCATAATCTCACATCACTGTAAACACGTGTAAGTGTGTAGACCGAGTTAATCCTTTCCTTACAATCCTAAATTATTACAAAATCTCTGGAATATATTTTGCTTTTTCTGTCTTTCCACAGATAATTCCTCATCTGTCTTTGCAAACTTGTCTTGCTGGACTACCTTTGAGATCAGGTTTGCCCTCTCCCTCATTGCCTCCAAGGCCTGTACTCGAGCAAGGTAACCCTCCTTTGCCTCTGATAGTTCTCCCTTTATCAGCATGTCAATGTACTCTGGAGTGGTCAGAGGGTTTGGCCTCAGGGAGATTTCCTGCAGACGAGTTATACTGCGAGCTGACTGATCCATTAGGGATACCATCATGTCTTGAAGGTGAACAATCGCTTCCTCTTGCCTCTCGATCAGTTCCTGAGTAGTCATCTTCTCCTTTGTTGCCTTCTCATACCTTCTTTTTATGTCTTGCAGTGTCTGCTTCTGTTTCACCTGAACATACTCCCACCTGTATGTTTGGTTGAAATGCACTTTCCAGTTGCATTTTCCAGGGCAGACGGTGCATTTCCCTGTTCTGTCCATGGATGCACAGCCATGTTTCTCATTATCCTGTTGTATTCCACATGGGTAGTGGCACGTTATTGAGCATACCTGACAGTTGGTGATGTACACTCCTTTCTCTGTGAGTGTCTTTTTGACCGGCTGAATGACATCCACCTCAATTTCAAAGTTTTCATTTGAAGCCAGGGCTGCTTCGTGGTCTTTGATCTTTTCGTTGGTGGTCTTAATTTCTTCCAGTTTTGCTAATCCAGCTTTAACTTGTGGTTGCAGACCTTCAATGGCTGTTTCAAGCTGCTTTCGTTCCTTTAAAACCTCTTGAGTCATTAGCAAACTTTTGGTTGTCATTTTGCTTAAAGCAGTGAAGAACCTCTCCAAACTTTTGGCCCCCATCTTCCAAAACATTTCATCAAAGCTGCCACCATCATCATCAGAATCTTCATCGCAGGTCCTGCTTCTGTTGTCTGCAAACAAAGCTGAGTTGTTGAATTTGAAGTGAACTGGAAGCCCTAACTCATTTTTTGGACATGGAACCCCAGCTGAGTTTATTGCCTCAAGAACTGGGGGCTGCTTGCCGTCAGCAAAAGTTATCAGCATTTTGATGTTCTCTTCCACATCTTTGCCAAAGATCGAGAGCACAGAGTCAAACACGTACTTCTGTGTTGGTGTTAGTCGAGCAAGAGCAGCCTGAGAAACGAAACACACTGCATCAATCTCGGTGACCCCATTAAGAGAGGTGAAAAGCCTCCGAATCTGTCCTGTGATTTCTTTGTCTCTTGCTACTCCTCTGGTGTCTCCAAAGCCTGGAGTGTCAATGATGGTCAGAGAGAAGGGCACTCTGAACCCGTCCTGGTGGTTGATCTGGTACACAGTGACCTCAGAGGTTTGACTGTGAGCCTGTGATGTGGACTGATCCTCATGAATCAGTCTGAATCTGAAACAGTCCTTCCACTCCACACCTACTATGTAGTTGATCATTGCATTGATGAGGGTGGACTTTCCTGATCCGGTTGCTCCAAGAAGCATTATTGTGCGATTCTGTCTCATGTTTTCTTTGCCAACTTTAAACCTCCTGCACCCATATATGTCCATATCTTCATCTTCCAGGGGCAGCTTGTAAACTGAGGGGGGGTTTGAGTTTATCATTTTGCTAATATGTTTAAGATAGTCAGGAAGACGTGCAAATTCACGTTTCTTTGTGCAGACAATGACAGTGATGCTGTCTTTGCTTCTGCCAGCTGCTCCACAATCACACCTGACCCTGACTGCATATCTGGTCTCTGACTGAAGCCCTGAAATGACCCCCCTTTCACCTCTTGACATCACTTGTTTCCACTGAAGATCTTCTTTCTTCGCAGGGTCTGTTTCTGCGTACTCCACGACGTAGCTCGATATCTGGACATCCTGTCCAAGCTCAGCCGGCTTCTCCCAGGTCACTGATATGTCACACGAGGTTGGTTCAACATGAGGTTCTCCAGGAGGGCTGCAGGGTAAGGTTTTAATGGGATCACTGAGAACAGCTGCCGGCCCGACACCTGCTGAGGTCACTGCTCTGCATCTGAACTGGTACTCTGTGTTTGGCCTCAGGCCGCTCACTGTGACCTCTTCAGCTTTTGGTTCAGTCTTTTGCTGCCATCCGTCCTCTCCACTCACACAGAACTCCACAGAGTAGGAGGTGATGTTCTCTGCTCCACATCTGGGAGGAGAAACCTTCAGCGACACACTGTCATGGTTTGTCACCTGCTGCCACAGTTTCAGGCTTTGAAGGAGGCTCAAAGTTCTCACTGTCAGACAAGCCGTCTTTATAAAGGTAGATGGTTGATCCTTGGTGTGTCTCATCTGTTAGACCCACAGTCAGGAACTTGATGTTCTGGTTCTCTTTGTTGGCCTCTGCAATGTCTCTGAAGAGCTTTGCATTCTTCCTCATTTTCTCTGCCGTTTCTCTTGACAGGTACCACTGCTCCTTCTCCACATCATGACTGTGTGGATGTTGGGGGTCGTCTGGTTTGGTTCCTCCTCTTAAGTAGTCTGATAAAGCTGAGAGGAAGGGTTCAGCACGTCCCAGTGAGGTGAAAACAAAACACACAGCCGTCTCTGCACTCAGAGAGTTCAGGTGTTTCTTGGATGGGAGGATTTTGGTGTTTTTCATCATGTTGGTGAAAGACATCAAGGTGTCCATTTCTCCCTCTTTACAGTCCATCCAGGCGTTCAGGTTTTTACTGTTGAAAGGTGAAGAACGTCTCTTCTTCAGGACTTCTGCGAGCTCGGCCTCCTCTTCGCCTCCTCCTCGGATTGATGGAAGTTTCTTTGCCAGAGTTTGTTGGAATACCAGCTTGAACTCAGAGCACATTTCTTTAAAGTGTCGAAGCTTGTCGGAGATCTGTGGGAACTGCTGTGCTGTGGGGGTGCTCAGAGCATCATTGCACCTCATGTCCAGCTCTGTGAAGTCCTCCAAGACGCTCTGTGCTTCTTGAACTAGTCCCACACTGATCTCACGGACAAGTTTAGCAGCAGAAGAATCTAAAGCAGTCAGAGGCAGCAGCCAGACCTTCACTGGTACGGCCTTTTCTCCGTCAGCTCCCAGTAGTTTTGGCAGGCTTTGGTAGACCTGAACTGCATCCTGGAAGGTTGTTGGAGTTTTCGCCAGTAAAAAGTCTCCATAGAATCTGCAGGAGAATTTATCAACCTTTACTGTGTCCTCGTCTTTCATTTTCAGGGAGCCTTCACCCTCTACAGAAAGAAGAGGGATCTTCTTGATGACCACCTTCAGGTTCCCCTCAACGTCTTGACGATCTTCCTTCTCAGACACCTCGCGGTCAAACACGAAGAAGGCCTGTGCCCCATAAAGAATACCTGTGACCACATGTGTTGCTAAGCCTTTATCAAACACATCTTGATGCTTCACGTTGCCTCTTCCAAGATGGTTCATCGACAGCTCCTGGAACTTTGTGGTCGCCTTGTACTTCAGCGTTACCCTAGCCTGGTTTCTGGAGGTCTTACTGTCATTCAGGTATTTGGCTGAACCCTCAACCTGAACCAGTCCACTAAGGAAACTGGCCTTCAAAGAAGCTTCAACATTGAGGGCTGAAGATTTGCCCTCAATTGATTCAGACGCAACTGTTTCAAAATCATTAGAGGTCTGAGGTCTTTCTATAAGATGTTTCATCAGGTCTTCACTGTCCCACAGTGTCACACCTGCAGAAGAAGAAGAAGAAAGTTCAGCTTCCTGTTCACAAAAGGTGTTTTTACATCAAACAATACAAGAAGCAAGTCTGCCTTTTTAAAAATGTTTCATCTATTCTCATGGTGCTGCAAAGATCTTTAATAACACAGATGTCCCACTCTCTCCTATCATCCACAATCAGCTGTGTCCCGTTCTTACATAATAATAGGACATGTTTAATCTCAGCCTGCAGCAGGACAAGCATCTCTACCTAGAGTGGACTAAATGTTCCCTGAAAAAGATTTGACCCATAGTTCTTCTCTGAGGTTGAATTTGTGTACATGGGTTCTTTTTTGTTGACATTATTCATGCACAAGTGTACTGCAGGCAGTCCACAGCTTACAGGGAGTCCAGAGTATTTTAAAGACAAAGTGCACTCACCGGGGACAAGTGATTCTTGGCGGCAATCATACAGCATGCCGAGGCGAAAGGGCCGGCCAAGTGCTGCCACCTCGATCATGTTGCTGCCTTCAGAGGTCATATTGTATTCTAGAATACAGAATATGTACAGTGTGTTAATTCAGCTCACAGACTCACTGACATGTTAGACCTGGGTCCTCTGTGTTTCTATAGGATGACAATAAAGATGGACAAAAACATCAGAGCTTATAACAGAAAGTCTGCTCACAGCAGTGGAGCCAAACAGATGTTCGCATTTCTGGAAAGTTAAAGAAGCACAGATCACTTTTACTAATACAGTATCTGGTCTAGGCTGCAGCATTCGCTGTCACATTGGAGCTGTTTTGGAGAACTTCACTTGTACAGCACGGACACTCTGATAGCAGGCTGTGTGTTGTGAAATATACAAGGTTATTTACGCAATGACATGGTATAGACCACATATGTATTTGATTATATAAGCTTACACTTAGAGAAAAACACATCTATAACTCTTACAGAGAGTTAGGGAGGAACTCTTTGATGCGGTGAAGGCCGAAGCACTAGGAGGCATGGACGTAAGATAAATCATCCAACATAGAAGGGACAAAGTGTTTCATAGTCATAAGATAAGATAAGATAAGATAAGATAAGATAAGATAAGATAAAACTTTATTAATCCCGAAGGAAATTCTTGAGAAGGAAATTCTTGTGCCAGAGGTATCAAGTTACATAAATATGTTAGACCAATTATTATAATTAGTAGGTGGAGATAAAAGGGCAACATGTCCCAATATGGGAATACCAACGAGGGTCTTGAAGAACTGTTTATCTATTATGCAAATTATGCAAATGTAACTCCACTTTTCAATAAAACATGCCTGTGTCTAGGGAAGGGCAGAACACGTATGGACGGGAGTGAAGCAGACTGAAAGGCCTGTGTTCTCCCTTTTGCAAAAGGCGAAACTACAAAACCCAGGGTATTTTCTTTCACTCAATGTTCTGAATACAGGAGACGGAATCTGACAATCCGGGGTGACCAGGGAAGGTCACAACATTTTGGGGGCTCGTCCGGGATAAAAGGTAATTATATTCTTCTCAGATCCGTCAATTGAACACAGGGGTTGATTACAAACAGACAGAGGACATGTGGCGTGCCAACAATAAGGTGAGCAGACCTTTTATATCTGCATTGACTACTCTTAAGTTTAACGTGTCCCGAGCCTTAGTAGTAATCTGCCTGTAAATTATACGAACATTGACTGAAACAAAAGAATAAGAGAAATGAAAAAAAGAGGTTAAAGAATTCTTGTAAGAGTAAAGATAAAGAATAAGAGAAATGAAAAAAAGAGGTTAAAGAATTCTTGTAAGAGTAAAGATAAAGAATAAGAGAAAGGAAAAGGAAAAAAGGGGTTGCAAAATCCTGAGTGTGGCGACTCCACCGGTGCTCTGACGAGAGGCCGGAAAAGCTGGGTTTGAGTCCCGGGGCTTGAGGAACCCTAAATCGCTAAAAAAAGAGAGAGGAAAAGAACAACAGGCAAACACATGGTATGAATGTTGGAATGACTGGAAACTGAAACAATGACCGCACTAGTTAGGCGGAAGTTGTAGTAAGTCTGCAGGCTTCCAAATTACAGACGTATGAGATTCTGGTGTCGTGGAAGAGAGGCTAGTCTCAAATCCACTGGACTGAGTACTAGGGACATAGCGTGCCATATTTCTCAGTTGGCCTGAATCTAGACAGTGAAGAACACTGTTATAACTGTGAGCCGTCTAAAAGAGAGACGGCAAGAACAGATGAACTGTGAGTAGTCGGACCGGCTACAAGAACAGAGGAAAGTCCTGTGAGTTCAAAAGCACCCCTTACTGAGACACATAGCTGAGAGTGAAGCTGTAACACAAACACACATATTGAGCGCTCATATTACGGGTAATGCATGAATGAGAAATGTGGATGAGTGCCAGGGACGTGTGAGCTGAAGCAGCAGCACTGCTGGAAACCTAACTGGTGCTAACGTAAAGCAGTGGTCTGTTGAAGTAGGTTCACTCACGAACTGGATTAGTTGTTTTTTCTGATGTGTACATAGTTTGGTAGAGGATAGAAACATTGTAACTGCAGTTTTGTAAATTTGAATTTAAACTATAGCTTTGTAATTCCTACGTGACCACGAGATTAAGACTTTAATGACTGACGACATGGACTTAAGTGTGCACCGAGACATGACTGACGATGGGTGGGGTCCGCACAGCCCACTAAAGACGGTAGAAGAACAGCTGGCGGTCTTAGGCGAAATACTGAACCAGACTTCTGACTCTAAGACTGCAGCGGCAGAAGTGATTCTTATAAAGGATGCTGTAGATAAGTTGTTGGCAGAAAAATGTTGTCAAAGTTGATGGTGAAAGATAGAGGAAGTTTGCAGAAGGAGTTTTGGAGAAAAGAGGGAGAAGCGAGGTAAGACAGAGAGAGGGCCAAGGAAAGTGCAGAGCAGTGTGGTTGGACTAAGAGAGGAAAATTCAGAAAGGAGCAGGAGAAGGCGGAGGAGCAAAGAACTCAGTTGGCGAGATGGGCTTTGTTATGTCAGGGTGTAAATCACCTCATGACAGGAAAGCCCAAAGCAAAGAAAGGGAAAACAGAAAAGAGTAGCGACCCTCCCCCCTACACACAATCTAATATACTGCCCTTTATATCCTTTGCCTAGTGGAGCAGCCTGCCCCACCTTAAAATGGGATCTGAAACAGAGTCCAAGAGAAGATATTAATCAAAGCAAAGACACATGGATTCAGAGGGTGTGGTACAGGACCGCCGTCCTAAACGGGGTCCCAGAGAATGTGAAAAATGCCATGGAAAGTAAACTAGACATGGCAGATTGTGATTCCAATGTGTGGGAGAGACATTTAAGATAAGATAAAACTTTATTAATCCCGAAGGAAATTCTTGTGCCAGAGGAATCAAGTTACATTAAATGTAGTTAACTACAGAGTATGAGTGTATAAGTGTCACTATAATCCAAATCAGAGTACAGTACGCAGTATGGGGACAATATATGATACATGGATTTAGTGCATCATTTGACTCGTGCCCAGGATGCAGCACACACAGAAAGCAAGGATGTACAGGAATTACAGACTCAATTATTAAAAATGCAACTGGCTGAGGCTAGACAAAAGGTTAATGACAAAAAGAAAGACAAAACTAATAAAGTCACGGTGGCCACTGAGGGCTCCACTTCACCGCCTGACACACCTTGGGTGCCACAGCCATCTTATCCTAATAATGATCAGCCGCCCACAGGGTCATACAGGGGCAAGGGACCAGGGAGGGGCAGCTGGGGAGGCCGGCGCGGAAGGGGTAGACCGCCTAGGGGACAGCTGAGGGGAGACTTCAGTCGTGACCGCTGCTACTACTGTGAGGAGCTCGGACACTGGACAAAGGACTGTCCATACATTATGGGGCAGTACAGCCGAGAGGGACAGCACAGTCGAGGGCGTGCAGCATTTGGTCCATAAGGGGCTTCTTTCCGCCCTGCTGGAGCTCCATGGAAGGGGCAGTTTCCTGTTTCCGGCTGGGAACAGGGAGGGGATAACACCTCCCGACAATGACACTCCCCACAGAGCAGCTCTGATGACATTGTTACGGCAGATCCGATGTTGTCTATGCGAGTAGAAGATGAGACACTGCCTTTTCTGGTAGACACAGGGGCCACCTGTTCTACTCTGATTCATACATCTTCAAAGAAACTGTCAAATGACTCTATCACAGTGATGGGCTTCTCTGGGGAGAAACAGACTCTGCCTATAACCACTCCAATGACTGCTCAGCTGGGACATCAGACTGTGTCACACTGTTTTGTATATTCACCCACAGTGCCTCTGAATATACTGGGGAGAGACTTGCTGATTAAGCTTGGAGCATCTATTTTATGCAGCCCTGACGGGTTGACAGTGACACTGCCGGACGGCACCATGTTCTACTGTAATGCCTCTGACACAGGTGGACAGTATCTTGTGAGACCTGTAGCTGACCCTTGTGCGGACATCTACTGGGGTCTGTTACATGCAGAAACGCCACACGACCAGGAATCCTCTCTGCTTACCTGCAGTGGAAGCCCTGGATAGCCCAGCTCGAGCCATATGTCACTCCCCCTGACCCCCCTCATGTGACTTTGTTTTATGACAGGCGGCAAACTGATTGGTATCATGATAACTTCACATGCTCCCTAGAGGAGAAAAACTGGTTGATTTTAGTCCGAGATATTTTTGTGGCATCTGAGGGCGTAGCAGCTGGTGTGGATCTCACACTAGAACAACAGGCTTGGTATATGATCAGTGACGAAGGGCATTCCCACGTCTCATTAGCTGTACATCCAAAACATCAGGCAAAAGAATTAGGTGGCATGGTTAAACGTGCCATAGCTCAAACAGATTGCCAACCTAGACCTACATGTTTCAGCTACTAACACTGTTACATTAGCACACGAACAGCTTGCCAGATATCATGGAAGAGAAAAAACAGATCACCCTCTTGCTCAGGCTTTGATTAATGACTTGCCGACACATATATGGGCAGAGGGCCCCACTGATGTGGGCTTAGTGAACTGTGAGCCTGTGACATTCCGGGTTTACACATCTGAACCTTTGTGGATTAGATTTGGCTAATGCTTTCTTTTGTCTTCCGCTGGCTCATGAATGTAGAGATATTTTTTAAACTACGTTGCAAACTACACTGGTCTCATACAGCCACTTAGAGACCCAGTCAGAGAACATGGCATGTGTAATTTAACAGCCCACCTAAATTGGACACAGGAAGCTGAACGCTCTTTTATTGAACTGAAACAATCTTTGGCTACAGCAGCAGACCTAGCCATGCCGAATTACACATTACCATTCTATTTAGATGTCTCTGGAACGGATACCTGTGCAAACGGCATCCTGTTCCAGAGAAAAGGGGGAGAGAGAGTAATACTGAGGTACATTAGTGTCCTCTTAGACAACATGGAAAAAAGACATTCTCAGTGCACACAACATGCAGCAGGAATAGCTAAGCTAATTCAGAAAACTGAACACATGGTCATGGGACACCAGCTGTACGTACTCACAACACATAGTGTAGTCTCATATGTAAACTCAGAGACACTCACCCCACTGAGACAGAGGAGAATGAGCAAGATTTTGGAAGCACCAAACATTACCTTCACACATGATGGTATAAACATGGCAGAGCAGATAGGAGCTGGAGAGCCACATACATGTGTAGAGAGGGTAATCAGAGATGAAAAAGTCAGAATGGATTTACAGGCCACACCACTAACAGAGGTTAGAAATCTGTTCACAGACGGGTGCTTCAGACATGACACAGAAGGACTCAGAGCGGCATACGCAGTTGTTGAAGACACACGGGAAGAGATGAGAACGCTAAAAGCAGAAAGACTGGAGGGACAGCAGTCAGCACAGAGAGCAGAGGTGAGAGCAGTGATCGAAGCACTCAAAATAGGGGAAGGACAACACATTAATTTTCACTGATTCAGCATATGCAGCAGGAGCAGTACATGTGGAGTTGGGCCAGTGGCTGAGAGTAGGATTTCTGACTGCAGATAACAAACCCATAAAACATGAAGCAGAAATGAGAGAACTTGCAGAAGTCCTGTTGTTGCCTAGCAAGCTAGCTGTAATAAAATGCAAAGGTCATGGAACAGGCGCTGACAGGGATCACCAGAGGAAATAATGCAGCAGATCAGGCAGCAAAGCAGGCAGCAGGCTATGTTGAACAGATGATTTTGATGTGCTCAGAAACGGACTTACCTCCCCCTGTTGACTGGAATGACTTAACACAACTACAAAACAAAGCCTCTCCACAGGAAAAGACTTTGTGGAGAGCGAGGGGGGCAACTGACACAGGAGGAGTATGGAGGATGGACGACCCATACTGCCACCTGGATTGAGACAAACTGCTATGGAAGAAGCACATGGGGTAGGCCATGTGGGGGTAGCTCAGATGTTAAGAAATCTGGAGCACTGGTGGTATTTAATTTGAACATGTGATCAGTGTATTAAATACAATCCGAGACTAACCATCAAACCAAAGCAGGACACTACCCACTAGAGGCCAAGACGGGCAAAGAAATCATCATTGATTACACTGACATGATTAACTCTGTGAGGGGATTCAGATACATTTTGATGTGTGTTGATGCATACTCAGGATGGCCAGAAGCCTGTCCTGCGAAAAGGGAGGACAGCATAACTGTCATTAAATTTCTGATTAACACCTACATCCCTAGACATGGTTTTCCTGAAAAAATCAGATCTGACAATGGAACACATTTCAAACATAAAGACCTCCAGCAGGTGGAGGCTATGTTGGGACTGAAGCATGCCTTTGGTACTGTTTATCGGAACGGAATAACCATATTAGGGTTGTTCATAGTTTCTTTGATCTTCTGGTTACACTGCGAGTTCCTTGGACAGAGGTGTAATACTACATATTAATTTTCATATTAATCTGTATACTGTTCTACTCGTCACTTATATTATTTTTATATTATCCTATTGGTTATAATCATGGTTGTGGTTCTATTCCTCCTGACGGTCTATGTGTTGCTACAGATAGGTCAACACACTGCAATATTCGATCCATGCACTAACTCCACTAATACTTCCCGAAACACAGAATGGCACATGGTTCCTTGTCTGTGCTATGTTTGTAGGTCATGACCCCTGTTGGAAGGTGGGATTTTGGCGAACACATAGTCCGCCTAATACAGGGGTGGCCAAACTTTTTTCAGGGAGGGCCAGATTCGATAATGCGAAACTCTCCGAGGGCCAACAGTCCCCGATGTCATTATTTTAAACAGTAAAAACTGTGTATGCTGTTTTGTAATATGTTACATCTTACACAACAAACAAAATAACATCTTAGCATTCAGATGAACAGATCAGAAAATGTATATGAATATACAGCATAAATTTAAAACATTCAGACACTGTGTGGTTGTGATAACAGAGCAACAGGCAAGTTATCGACTCTACTGTGAAGGTGAGATCTGATCATATGTGGCAGGTCTGGTTTAGGAGCAGCAGACATCAGTAAAATGTCAGGTAGACTAGGTGGGAGCCATTTAGTGCTGATCTCAAAGGGTCTGTAATTTGTTTGTAGTGCATGTCAACGAGACATAAAAACGTGATGACGTGCCTTACGACAGATGCGTACTGAATAACGGAGTCAGTTTGGGAGAAGTGCCGAGTCTCTGTACAGTTTAACAACAGAGAACGTTAACAAGCAAAGACGGACTGCTCTGCTGCTCCAGTAAAACATCAAAGTTTATAACAGTCTGCTCACACGGCACAAACTAATTCATGATTTACAAATGTTCGCATTTCTGGGGAGTTGCTTTTATCCAGCCGCCGGTAAAAAGGCCCGAGCAGGCTGCCGGCCAGGACGCAGCCTCCCCGTGCAGCAGGGAGCAACGAGCGTCCCCCTCCCTGTCCATCATGTCGCTTTAACTTCTCTAATGGCTCCAGCAATGGCTAATGGCTCCACCTATTAGAATTCATGGACGGGGCGCATGGGAGCGGGCTGCCCGGCCAGAGAGCAGCCTCCCCGTGCACTCCTCCTGCCCGCGCCGGGCAGCAGGGAGCGACACGATGCACAGGGAGAGGGACGCTCCGCTCCACTCCCCTGCGCTCCTGGAGCCCCCCAGTACTCCGGCACGTTCCCCAGAGAGGGACGCTCATTGCTGCACGGGGAGGCTGCTCTCTGGCCGGGCAGCCCGCTCCCATGCGCCCCGTCCAAGAATTCTAATAGGGCTACTATACTACAACTAATAATAATAATATTTAGTGCGCACGTTATTCGTGGCCACAATTTATTTCTTTTACCATGTCACAGAGGGGCTCCGTAGTTTTGGAGGACTTGTACAGACGCTCTCTGATAGCAGGTTGTATGCAGAAGCATGTTTAGTCTCGTAGTGAATTGTGTGCTGAACCGGTGTTTTGCACCTTCGGAGCCCTAGCTGCGTAGCGTAGCTGGAACCAACAACCAAGCCCTGCAGCCCCGCCTGACGCACCATGATGCGGAGAGAGAGGGATAATGTTCTGCTCAGAGAATCATGATGCAAACGTTACACAATGAGTTAAAAACAAAAATAAGAATTGCCTGTTGATTTTGTATGATTTACTTGGCTGGCGGGCCAAAAATAACACATTTTAAGATAGAAGCCGCAGGCCAACTGCGGCCCGCGGGCCGTAGTTTGGACACCCCTGGCCTAATACAACCACCTCCACAATCCCAGAGAGTTCAGCAGTGCAGGGGAGCTTAGTGACTGGTAAGAATAATGCTAATTTAGGAGGGGTTGTCATTGTATCAGGAACAGAAGGTTTGTCTACTGATCAATGGTTTCAGGTTGCTACAGGAGTCACTGGCTACAGGAATAATTGGCTTTTATTAGCTGAACAAGTCAGCTAATGCATTCCAAGTTGATTGTGTGGTCTGCTTGGGACCCAGACCTTTGTTACAGGTGAAGCTGGCACTTCTCTGACCACCGACTGTTTTATACTAGTTATGACTCGCTCGGTTCCCCCTAAAAAAAATGCATGGAATGGGATGTTATATTCCCCATCACCAAGCTATCTGAGAAACGTCCTGTGTTTTCCACAAATGTGGCCTCTGGAGATTTTTCTTGTGTAAACCTTACTGGTACGCGTGCAAGCTTAGGACAGATTAACGAGACATGGTGAATGATCACTAACTTTTCACTAACTTTTTATTAGCTCTGAACACATGTTTACTGTTTGATTGCTCATGATCTTTTATTTATATTTTTGATACATATAACCTTTGTCACGGTTTTCTTTAGGTGTTGGACTCTAGTAGAGTCCAAAAGGGGGAATTGTGAAGTATACAAGGTTATTTACGCAATGACATGATATAGACCACATATGTATTTGATTATATATGCTTACACTTAGAGAAAAACACATCTATAACTCTTACAGAGAGTTAGGGAGGAACTCTTTGATGCGGTGAAGGCCGAAGCACTAGGAGGCATGGACGTAAGATAAATCATCCAACATAGAAGGGACAAAGTGTTTCATAGTCATAAATATGTTAGACCAATTATGATAATTAGTAGGTGGAGATAAAGGGGCAACATGTCCCAATATGGGAATACCAACGAGGGTCTTGAAGAACTGTTTATCTGTTATGCAAATGTACCTCAACTTTCAATAAAACAAGCCTGTGTCTAGGGAAGGGCAGAACACGTATGGACGGGAGTGAAGCAGACTGAAAGGCCTGTGTTCACTGTGTTCTCCCTTTTGCAAAAGGCGAAACTACAAAACCCAGGGTATTTTCTTTCACTCAATGTTCTGAATACAGGAGACGGAATCTGACAATCCGGGGTGACCAGGGAAGGTCACGACAGTGTATAAGCACTTTTGGTCTAGTGGTGAGTTGTGACTAAGTGTTGAACCGATGCTGTACACCTTCAGAGCCCTCTGTGTTGCTGTAACCAATGGTGTGACGCACTGTGACGACGCAGGCAGTGACTGACAATGGTCTGCTCAGAACATCATGTTACACAATGAGTCATATATAAATAAGCATCGCCTGTTGATTTTATATGATTTATTCTGTTTAGCTGGTTGGCCAAAAATAACACATTTTAAGACAAACCATTTAACCCTATCCACCCAACGGCCCCCAAATTTGGGGGCTTTTTCATGCACCCAAAAAATAAAAGCCATATAACACTGTACTAACCATGTAAAAAACAATCATATTGCATATCAAATTAAACAGGAGAAACTTTACTACAAGCACATATAAGCCATTCTGACCTTGATAGAGGTGTCAATCATCCTAATCAACCTGTCTATTGTGAAGTTATGAGCCTGCATATTTGTCGAGGTATTAGCTTAGCATTAGGTGGGCGTGGCCCTGCTTTATACATCTGTTATAACCTATAGATGTGTAATAATGTATATGTATACAAGTAAAAAATGATGTAAATGGAAGTGATGAACACCAATAGTGACTGAAATATATAGTTTGGTTCATTAAATTTTAAGACCTTTAAAAATTTCAAAGATGGCCTCACATAGCTCTACATCATTTGTAGGGAGATATTCATTGTAAAAGTGTAAATTTTCAACAGACGAGGACATTTTTTTTATCATTTCTGCTTTGTGCCATCTTAATTTACAATAAGGCAGAGGCATACAAATTAATACTTACACAACTGTGCAAATCTCCCAGGTGTCCCCTTTATTATGACACCAAAAGTGTCATAAAATGGGCTTGGGGTGGAAGGGGTTAAGACTATAAAAAATCTGAATGGACTCTGGACACCCCTGTTCTAGATGGAAGCATCAGTGTTAGAAGTGTGAGAAGTGTTGGACAGAGAGGCAAATTAAAGCCAGTAGAAGCTGTAGATGTATGTTAGCCTGTTTGAGGAGGGGCTGAGGCAGGAAAATAATAAAAGGTTAATCATTAAATCATACACAGTATTTCATGATAAAAAAAATAAGACAAACACAAAACAGTCAATAAAATCTGCCACAGTTCAAACCTAACAACCACTAAAAGTACATTTATAACAGTATGTCTTTGATATAAAAGCAGACAGAAATGCAGCAGTTTGGTGGATGTGCAGTTTTTCTGTAAAAACACAGACAGGGGTAGGGTTCAGTACTGATCACATGTGAACTGATACTGGTACTGTTAAACTATCAACAAGCTGGTCCAGCTAGTTAATGACCTGTAGATTTGAGTAAGAGGTCTTTGCAGCTTGGCCTGCATGAATGGGAATCAAAGCAAAACCCAAAATGTAGGAGAAAAGGAAGGAGAGCCTCTGACAGCCCAGGCATCTAGATATAGAGCAACCACCAGGTGAACCAGGTGTCAGCCAGTCCTCCTGACAGAACACTCCCAGGTCCCAGCACACTACAAAAGCTTCTCTTTGTGACATATTTAGGTCAGTCTTTGGTTAGTAAGCAGAAAATGAAGGACTCAGCACAGATACACAACAGGTGCATGCAAAAGACACAAAAAGCTTGTTTACTCACAGAGTGAATGTGTTCGGTCTGCTGAGGGAGTGCTGCCGTTTAGATGTTATATCCTCTGTGAACAAGACACACCTCCAGGGGGCAGTTCTTTCACTCCCAAGATGTCTGTGGCTACACAGCCCAGCCCTCTGCTCATAAAAGAGGATAATTCCCGGAAACATACGACAATGGTGGTGGTGTGTCTTTCTTTCACTTTCAGGTTTACTGTACTGAGTTTCCTGGAAATGTCTCACTTCTTGTAAAGAGATAGAACATGGCTGAAAACTGAAGAAAGAAGAAAGCAGCAGAAAAAACAACTTTAGTTAAATGGATCTTTATCTTTGATCAAGCTTTAAGCTTTCTCTTTACACTGATATCTTCATGTTGTCCCACAAAACTCAACGCTCAGACTCACATGGTCTCTGTTTTAATGCAAGATTTCAAGAGTGCACTCAAATGTAACACAGACTCCCAGTGCTGAGATTTGGGTTAACACACTGGCAGGAAGAAGAGCTGACTTTTGTTGTGTATAAGATACACTCCTAATCAAAAGACCAAGACAAAAACTAGAAAAGAATTTCCTGAAGAAAATGCAAGTTTGATTGCTGCAGCTGAAGCATTGCTTTAAATGCAGATGTGAATCTGCAATCTGAATTTATTTTGCTGAAACACGGTTAAGGATTTGAAAAGATGAAGCTCATTGATGAAGCTTATTTTGAAAAGTAGAAAATGTTGAAAAGAAAAATGATTACGTGAGAAATAACAGTGTGAACTCTGGCTCATCGTTAATTGGTAATTAAACAATTACCTGAACAACAGACAGAAGCTTAGAGCTATTAAGTATCTACCTGCCATATCAACAATGATCCTACTCATATTTAACAGGATTGATTAAGTAAGGTAAGGGTCTTGACTCTTCTTGCTTGAGAGTTACGAGGGGCCAAAAAGACTTTGCCTCCTCCCTATCCTTATATCATTATAACCACCTGATGACAGGTAGATTTCTTGATGAAAAATAACTTTTATAGACTTTAACCTCTGCATCTTCCACCTTACCTTTCTTAAGATAAGATAAAACTTTATTAATCCCAAAGGAAATTCTTGTGCCAGAGGTATCAAGTTATATTAAATGCAGTTAAGTAGAGAGTATAAGGGGACCACAGACTCCAGCTCCACTCCCAGGACCGAGCCAGTCTTCCTAATGAGCTTGTTGAGTCTGTTGGTGTCGGCCGTCTTCATCCTGCTGCCCCAGCACACTACAGCGTAGAAGATGACGCTGGAGACCACCGAGTGGTAAAACATCTGCAGCATGGTCTGACAGACGTTAAAGGACCTGAGTCTCCATAGGAGATACAGGCGACTCCCATTTGTGGACTAGTCCAGTTTGCGGTCAATGTGGATACCCAGGTATTTGTAGCTGTCCACAATGTCCACGTTGGTACCTTTGATGCTGACCGGGTCTGGGAGTGTCTGGTGCTTCCTGAAGTCCACCACCAGCTCTTTTGTCTCAGTGACATTCCTGAGTGACAACAACCTCTGCTGGTACAGCCCACAATGGCAGAGTCGTCCGAGAACTTCTGCAGGTGGCAGGACTGTGAGCAGTGTCTGAAGTCCGATGTATAGAGTGTGAACAGGAATGGAGACAGTACTGTGCCCTGGGGTGCCCCCGTGCTGCTCACTATCATGTGTTTCTCTGTCTGTAGTCACTGCGTGTGCTTGGATGTTTGGTCTTGGACACAGGAACAAGGCATGTTGTCTTCCACAGGGCAGGGATGGTCATCAGGCTCAGACTCAGTCAGCATCAGTGAGGGCCTTCGTTTGGGTGGAAGATCAGCCTGTGTCTTCATGGACAGCTCGTCAGGTCTTCCTGCTCAGTGCAGGTGAAATTTTCTTAGGTCTACCAGTTGGCTTTTTTGTTCCATAACCCTCAGGTTATGGAACCTTTTAAAGGTAGAGTACGAGATTTTGAAAACTCAGTAAGAGTTCAAAAGTAAATCAGAATCAAAAAAGTAAATCAGTTGGAAAGCTGATCGGGCCTGGGCAGGATGCTGACCCACCACACTGCTGCATTAATGAGCTCACTTACTCCATTTGTTTGTGGTGCTCCACTTTATCTTTGGCAGCCTCTCCACTTCCTTCTTCAGGCTGAGAGAGTGTTTGTGGCGCGATGGTTTCAGGGGTTTAGGGCACTCTGCTCGCACAGCCTGCCGCTGTTTGACGGAGTCGACAGGAAAAACAGACAGAGGGGGAGGGGTCATGGAGACAGGCCGACGGCGAGAAGGAGGCAAATTGATCAGGATGACTTGTGGAGAGAAGCAGGGCTGATGGCTGAGAGGCAAAAACACTGGGAGTCATCAGAGGAGGTGATTGACACTTTGAGGTCTGAGGGCAGATTCCATATTTTTAAAATTCAACATTTTCGTGATTCTAATAGTGAAAGACTGCTGAGGGTTTTTTGTTGGCCTAATTGGACAGATTTCAGTGACTGGAACAGGACTCAGCCCTGATTAGCCTCCCTCTGTGTTATTTTTTTAGCCGTGCTGGCAGACGAATGACTCCAGGATAACGACGCCCAACTGTCAGTCCACCAACAAGTCTCTGATTAAGTTCAGGTTTATAAACCTTACTTTGGTGACCCACAGGTTTCCTGTCGTGCCCCCAGGAGGACGACCTCTGTGGCTTGAGACTCTGGTAGAACCATAAACCCTTTAACAATAGTTATTTTTGTATACTAGCATGCTAGTGTTAGCATGTAGCTAAACATACAGCCATAGACTGTATGTAACATTTTCTGTGATTTCACCCCGGAGGTTTATGAAGAGCCATTCCGAGTCCTCCTGGCAGGGTCCAATCGTCGCCATGTTGGTAGCGTCAAAGTCTGCCTAGACTCCAACTACAGGTAAAGAGGTGAAGCGGGGTCACTCACGTAATTATGCAAAATTTAGAGTTTTATAATATATTTAAACCTTTATACTATACTAAAGACATTTGGCTTCAAGAATGAAGTAGTTTATAGAGACCGCCCCTGCAGGCCATAGGTAGAACTGCAGCTTTGACAGTAACGAGCTGAATTTCACCTCAGGAGGGTTCTGATCGTTCCCGTCACAGCATCGCCTCTGTTTCACTGTCCTGATTCTCCTGAGGCTAATGCCTGCACCATTTTATCAGCCTGAACACGGGCTTATGCTTTGGTGTTTTGTCAGATAAACAGTCACTTTTTGGCATGAAAATAAGCAGCTCTGCAATTACAGCGCCCCCTACAAACGTTTAGAGATGCAGCACTTCATTAGAGATGTGCCACTCGGAGCCCAGAGGCGCTGTTTGCTGGCAGGCAAAGGAGGCTACTGCTTGGGGCCCTCGGCAGGAGGCCTGAGGGCTGGAAAACTTCAAACTACTGGCTGTGAGTCGAGTCCTGTGTGTGTGTGTTGGACAGGAAGTGTGAGGTTATTGACATCATTTGACTCACCTCACCACTGTCTGCAGACAGAGCTGCTCAGCTTATGTGATGAGGCTGTAATAGCTGCTGGCCAATCATCTGTTGTGACTGATGTATCAGTTGTGTTATTATAAATCTGTGCACCTAAGCAGGCACTTAAAGGTAGGGTAGGAGATTTTGAAAACTCAGTGACAGTCAGCCAGATTTGGAAAGTAAACACACGTCCCTTTCTCTCGGAGCTCACCCTGAAGTCACGCCTCCCAACCAGTCTGTGACTTCGGCCATCATGCACGTACCTCTCTGGTGCACAGAGCAGGAAGAGAGTGACAACCAGCCAATCCTCCGCGCAGGGTCCACCCGGAGGATTGGCTGATGTTTTTATGTTTTATAGCTTCCACAGATGATTCATATTCTTCATTTTAAAGCGAAACTGCCGAACTAATTGGTTCGGATTGTAAAGAGAAGTTACACTAATCTAGCAAAAAGTGAATCAGAACGATATCTCCTACCCGACCTTTAATACATTTAAAATAACTGTCTTACTGCGGCCAACCTCAGCAGTCCTGCCACATTCAAAAACAGAAAGCCTTTTTGCCTTTGTCATCAGGAGGTCTTGACAGTGTGAATGACATGAAAGCCAGATGTTTGCTCAGGTTCTGACTTTTAAAGGCTATGATCCAAACATGCATCAGCTGCTGAACAGCCCATTTCAGTTTCAATTTAATTCTTTGTTTTGTTGCTTTCACTTTCAAGATGTCTGTGGTTACACAGCCCAGCCCTCCGGGCATAAAAGATAATTACTGGAAGACATCAAAAGTTAAACGTGTGTGTGTGTGTGTGTGTGTGTGTGCGTGCACGCGCCGTGTGTCTCCGCTCGCGCGCCGTGTGTCTCTTCAGTATAAATACCCAGCAGCAGCCGACTGCAGAGGCAGAGCGTGTCCTTCCCTTCTGAGCGGTAAGTTGCTGTACATTCTGACCGTACTCTTTTTAGTTGCAGTTAAAATTAGCAGCAGTCTTACCTGCATGATTATATTTCATCTAAAAGTTTTTAAGGTTGCATTCTATATCAAAGTCTTACAGTTCACACTTTCAGTTCCAGTTGAAACTAAATTTAACTAAATAGTGGATTTCCATCACGATCCATCAGAAGCTTTATATATTGTATTAACTAACAAAACAAATGTAAGTAAAGTCTGTAATTAGTAATAATATAATGTGACTGTTAGGTTGTTGTGGTCCATCACCAGCCTTCCTTTTTGCTGTTTTTTTCACACCAGAAACATCAGATTTGGAAACTCTCACTTCAAAGTGTTCCTCTGTGGACCCACAGACATTTGATGTGATCGATCAATGAGGTAAGTGTTTCACCTTATCAATGATTACTGCAGTAAATACAAAGAGAGAATCTTCACATACTTTACTTTCAGTGTGTGGACTGTTCAACTCAGACAGTAAAACTGGCTGTTACCACTACTACTAAAAATGCTTTTAATTATAATGATACAATGGTTGCCCTGTCTAGAACCCTTCCACTGCCTGGTTGTTTGAGTCCTATGTTATCCTGCATGTATGCTGTCATATTGAGGAAACTAGCTCAGCCAAGCCTGGTAATAAATGTCCTGTTGCCTTTTTTGTGTTTGTCAAGACCAAGATCCTTGAAGGAATTTCTGCTTCTTTTCTTCATTTTGAACAGAAAATGAGAAAATTCCAACATTACAATTTGAAGAGTGAAAAATTGAATTGTATTTAGTGTTTAATATTACAACGCTGGATGAGAAAAGCTGTTTTAACTGTGTTCTTTTTATTTTAAAGATTTTGGACATGTTAATCCTGAGCAGCATTTGGACAGCAGCTCTTCAACCGTAAAGCAGCACTGTGAACGGCCGACAGAGGTTTGTTGAACTTTATCAGCTTCATTTTTAAATCTGACACTGTTATACTGACTGTCAATATTATGAAACAGCTTTTCACTTCATGTGTTCATTAATATGATGCAAAAGACAAATAGTGCTGTGGCTTCAACACATTTTATATACATTCCAAACATTGAATGCTTGAAGTCAGGCCCAAGGTGGTATGCAGTGTTGGGAAGAATACTTTTAAAAAGTATTCAGTTACAGAATACAGATTACATGCCTTAAAACGTAATTTGTCATGTATTCCGTTACATTACTCAGTGTGAGTAATGTATTCTGAATACTTGGATTACATTGAATTGCATTTTAAGTGACAGAGTGCAGCGATCAGTCCCTGCTGACTACAGAGGATGCTATAAAACATTCAATAGAAAATGTCCAGATTGCATTCAGTGTTATTAGTTATTCTAGAGAAACATAACGTAATGTCAGAATTATATATTTTTTAAACAATGTAACCCAAAATCATTTTACACAAAAAAATAGTCGTCCATGAAACAGACTCATTTTACCATGTATAAAACCAGCTAACTGCAGCCACATGTTCCTAGTGATGGGTTTTCGAGGCTTTGTTGAAGCCTCGACACCTGATTCAAGAAAAAGGTTCATTACTCGAGGCTTCATTGACACAGTAGCTCGAGTAGGACTAGTAGGACTAGTGGTGAATAAAATGAACTGCGGTGTGTGTTATTGGTTCATGGATCTTTGGGATTTGACTGCCCATGCACAGTCTCGTTCCACTACAGGTTTCACTGGTTTCAAGCGAACACAATACAGTACATATATTAAAGAAAGATGTTATTACCATTATACTAATATATTGTTTAGATGTTTAATTGCAGTAAGTAACACAAACCTAGTGACAGGGTTTCGATCCTGTGTAAAGGAGTGAAGTGTTTCATATGACGTAAGTCACATGATTTTTCCTAAAGCAGGCACTTACGTTTCACTGTAAGTGTGACTATGACGGACCTAGAAATAATATCACATTTCAGTTGCACTGCTATGGGATTTGACATGGATAATTACTGATAATATAAAATAATAATTATAATAATTATAATCACATATGTTGTGTTAAGAATACTTGAAATGCATAGAAAAGTCTGTTTTGGGGTTCATTGGTGATTCACATGACAAACCGAACCAATCACATGGTTCGAAGCACTCAGCTGCTTCAAACGTCACTGAAGTGGTTCAAACGTCACTAGTCACGTGACCGAAGCAAGCCTCGGCACAGTGGTTCGAAACAATTGCTTTATGAGCTACCGCGCATGTGTCGAAGCCTCGGGTGTCAGAGGACCATCCTTACATGTTCCTACTTAAATGTTCATCAGCCTCTGTTTTGGACGGAGTTAGCTAGCAGGAAACAGCTAACTAGTTCATTTATTCAAGTGACACTTACAGTATACCGGCATCATGACTGAGGACGCAGCGCTTCATCCCCAGAATCTGACCCCCATCAGTCCAGCTGCTCTGTCCTCTCTGTCCCCTGCAGCTGCAGCTTTCTGTCCAGTTTGCCGACATGAACCAAAAACTTTAGCTTTGATCAAAGATGTTGTATTGATGATAAGAGCTCTCACTCCAATGGCTATTTACCGTCAGGAGTCAGACATCTGTGGTAAACAAGATCTTTGTTGTAAGAAGATGATTTTTTTACATGACTTGTTTCATCCAGCAGACCGTTGTGTAATCCGCTGATTAGAACAATGTAACTGTATTCTGATTACCATCTCTTTAGAGTGTAACTGTAACGGAATACAGTTACTCATATTTTGTATTGTAATTATGTAACTGTCTGTATGTATGTGTTGTTAGGGTGAAAGTTGATCTTTAACTCTGTACTCTGTTAATGTTTTATTACCCAAACTGTGAGTAAAGATCACAGTTAACAGTCGTATTACTGCACATTGAATGACCAGAAGCACCTAACCTGTGGTTAAACACTCTGAGGAGCCTGATGTACATTATCTGTGTGAATGTTAATATAAAGTTATCACTACTAGCATTAATCTATGTGATTGTAATGATGGTGTTTCCATATCTTACAGATTTGAATCTAAGAACAGAGACCCAGAAGACACAGACCGCACAAAAAAGGAGGTGGAGGACTGGTGACACCAAGAAAATGCAGGCTTTCTTAAAGTTTTTCAAAGGTTCTGATGGTCCCAAACAAAGCAATCTGCTGCAGGAAGGACCTCCAGATATTTATAAAATTCCACTTAAAGAGGAAAAGATCAAAGGAAAGGGCTGCAAACGTTTCAGTTTTGGAAAGGAGCCTCACAAACCTAACCGCACCATAATGGTTATGGGAGCCACTGGTGCTGGGAAGTCAACTCTCATTAATGGGATGATCAATTACATTCTAGGTGTTAAATGGGAGGATTCATATCGGTTTAAGTTGGTTGATGAGGGTCAGTCCACATCACAGGCTCACAGTCAGACCTCTGAGGTCACCGTGTACAAAATCAACCACCAGGTCGGGTTCACAGAGCCCTTCTCTCTGACCATCATTGACACTCCAGGCTTTGGAGACACCAGAGGCATAGACAGAGACAAACTGATCACAGAGCAGCTCAGAAACCTCTTCTCTGATCCACATGGTGTCAGTGAGATTGATGCTGTGTGTTTTGTGGTTCAGGCCTCTTTAGCACGACTCACACCATCACAGAAATACGTGTTTGACTCTGTGCTCTCAATCTTTGGCAAAGATGTGGCAGAGAACATCAGAGTTCTGGTGACGTTTGCAGACGGTCAGTGTCCACCAGTCCTAGAGGCCATCACAGAGTCAGATGTCCCCTGTCCTAAAACAAAAGCTGGACTACCAGTCCACTTCAAATTCAACAATTCAGCACTGTTTGCACACAACAACCCATCTGAAGCTAAGAGCACAGGTGGTGATGATGATGATGATGATGATGATGATGATGGTGGAAGCTTTGATAAGATGTTTTGGGACATGGGGACCAGCAGCATGAAGAAGTTCTTTGCTGCTCTGACTAAGATTAAAACTAAAAGTTTGACCCTGACACAGCAGGTCCTCAGAGAGAGACAGCAGCTCGAGGTCTCAGTGGACAATCTGCAGCTGCAGGTTAAATTCGGGTTAGCCAAGCTGGAGGAGATAAAAGAGACAAGTGAGAAACTTAAAGAGCACGAAGCAGAGATCAGCAGAAATGAGAAGTTTGAGTTTACAGTCACAGTCAGAAAACCTTTTCAAGAAGATATCTCTGGTAGTGGAAAATACATCACCAACTGTCAGCAGTGTCATGTGACCTGTCACGACGACTGTGCCTATGCCAATGATTCAGATAAAAGAAATTGTTGTGCAATGGGATCAAATGGATACTGTACTCAGTGTCCAGGTAAATGTATCTGGAATGTACATCATAATCAGAAGTACAGGTTTTGGTATGAAGACGTGACTGAAAAACGAACAATACAAGACCTGAAAGAAAAGTACGAGGAAGCTAAAGGAGAGAAGCTAACTGTTCAGGGAGTGATTGACAGGCTGAAGGCTGAATATGATGATGTACAAGCTGAGGTGGTCAGACTGATGGAGACTTCTGCCGAATGTCTGAACAGACTCAAAGAGATCGCACTGAAACCAAACCCTCTCTCCACTCCTGAATATATTGACATGCTGATTGAAGGAGAGAAATCTGAGGCCAAACCAGGCTGGAACCAGCGAGTCCAGTCTCTGATCAGCATGAGACAAAAAGCAGAGTACATGGCCAGAGTAGAGAGAGGAGAGAAGCTCTTAGATCATCAGGAATCTTTGGATTCTGCTTCTCCTCAGTAGGCAGAGTATCCATGGACTGAAGCTGAGTCCTGTGCTGCAGCCCCCCCCCCCCCCACACTCCTTTCCAGTCTGTGTGGACCAGTACCTGTCAGCATCCAGCAAAAGGCCTAAAAAGAAGATTTGATCTGAAGTCAAAGCCACAAAACAAATGTAGGTCAGAACACAGAAGCAGATCCAGGATCAGGTGTAGACCAGCAGCAGCAGTGTTCGGATGATCGGATCAAATCTAGGGTTGGGCGATATTGGCAAAAAAATGAATCACGATTAATTGTGGCATTTAGCCGATAACGATTAATTTGACGATTAATTGATGACAATTACACTTACATGTTTTTGACTCTAAATCGGCAGTGTTCTAGCATGATACCGACAAATCCTCAGTCAAGTTAACCCCTTCATTCTAACAGGTTAAAGTAGTGATTAGTCACCAACCAGCCATGGAAATACACAAGGCACAAACTGCTTCAAAATAATGAAGCAAACATTTAAAGTAACTTTGTCCTTCAAATGTTCTTATCTTAAGGTCACAGAGCAGTGCATATCAACATTAAAATTAAACAGGACAAATAAGTTCAGAAAAGTCACATCAGTGATTATTTCAAGTTTAAAAATGTGTCTGTGCAAATGAACCTACGTTACGTTCTTCCAGCGCTTAGTTTGGTCGTAAGCTGCACAATGACTAAACGTATCGCAGATTCTCGGCTGAGTGGAATTCTTTCCAATATCTGCTGGAGGAGACTTCGCTGTTGTAATGTTTCCTATCTTGCTGTGGAGTCCGTTAAATAAAGATCGGAGTTCATTCCTTTGATACGAGCAAAAATCAAGTTACTATGGCAACAACCAACGCTCCACGCTTCACCTAATGCATGTCGTGGCACTATATACAGCTGTAGCCGGCGTTGTGTCCTCGTTGCGCTTTCTTATGTTAGGAACGTGCTGCTCTGCATCATTTAACTGAATACCACTGCCTTCCGCTATTATTGTTATTGTGGGCTCGCAAAAATACGTCATCATGACGAGGCACTATTCGCCGTAATCGATAAGTGGCAAATATTAATAGTTGTTTAATGAGCACACAGTTTATCCTTTATATTCTGATTGATCAGGTATGTTTTATTATTGATTACTTCATGCTGTCAGTATCTTTGAATCATTGAAGTTTGTGATCATTGTTTTCATCATGTCATCACAGTGATCATGTGACCTTTGCTTTGAGGCAGTTTCTGATTGTAAAATGTGCCATATAAATAAAATAAAATTTGATTCTTTGATGTGTTCTTGTACATTGATGAGTTCTGTTCTGATGATAGATAGGTACTAAAAATAAGCAAAAAGCAAATTAGTATGTACAGGACTTCAGGTGCATGCGACGCAAGAGATCCAGTCACTTCCATCCAGTGTTTCATCATCAACACGTGGTGTAGAATGACTGATTCCTGCAGTGACTCTGTAAACAGGACACAATGAGCCTGCTGGATATTTTCTACACATCAAATATTTCATCAGAGGGCCAACATGGACCAGGCCAAACATCCAGTCACATGTTGGAGCCTGCAGCTTCTTTACAGTTCAATGTGGGTCTGCTGGTCTCTGCAGGACCATGGAGCCCCTCACAGTCCTGTGCTGCAGCAGTTTAACATGAAAGCTCCTAAAGTACAACACATGAAGGGATCTGGATCTCATGTCTGTGTTAGACAGCTTCACATCATGTCCTTCATTTATCATGAGAATGTTTTGGAACATAAAGAGTGAGTGAGGCGTCACACACTTGAACAGTTTGTTCAAGTTGTGTGTGTGTTGTGTGTCAGTGTGTGTCTGTCCTGTACCCGTCATGCTGGAGTCCTCAGACAGAGACAGCAGTACATGTTTACTGCCTGCAGGGCGGCGACATCTGACAGATTTATTTTGTCTTGTAGCTGTTTCCTTTTTGAGACAGAAGGGGGCAGCAGATGGTAAAGAGTCCAGGCTGGACTGATCTGCTCCCCCTGCAGGACTACTCAGGGCCCTGCAGTCCTCGGTCATCAGGGGTCTGGCCTTCATTGTTGTCTCTGTTGGACTCTAGCCCTCTTTACAGTCTGGATTCTCTCTGACCCCGTGTTGCCTCCTCTCATTATCTGAGTCTAACTTCCTGTGTGTCACTGTCGTGCTGCTTCTTTATTGGACGAAGCATCGTCATGGTTACACTCAGGGCTGGAGTGGGCCACTTTTTCCATGGAGGACGAATCTGAACAAACGAAACAGCAGCTAGGTCTTTTTAAATTTCCTTGTTATTAGTTCAGGTCTGTTGGTATCCATCACATCTGTGTTTGTGACATATCGATGTTCATTCTGTTATCCTCTCTACCTGTCCCTACTGTACTTGAAACTGGATATTTGTGATTATTGTGAGGAATTCCAAACTCCAAAATCGGGAATCCTCCTGAATCTCCTAAATAGCGACTCTGGGCCTGACGCGGACTGCTGGAGGCACGGGATTGATTTTAAGATTTCTTGTTTTTAAATGTCTCAACGGGTTAGTACCTCTCAGACCTTGTCAGACTGCACAGGGCCTCCAGAGACCTCCGCTCAGCCAACCTGAGGGTCCTGGAGGTTCCCAGATCAAATCAGAGCTCTAAAGGGGACCAAGCCTTCTCAGCGGCAGCTCCCCCTCTCTGGAACACGCTGCCCCTAGCTGTGTGGCCTGCCAACAGCCTGTCCACTTTCAAATCGTTGTTTAAGACTCACTTGGTCTCAGTACTTTGGCTGAGAGCAGCTGCTTTTAATAGTTTTATGTTTTATTGTGAACCCTGTGTGTTTTTAGAATTTGATTTTTTTATTTTTTGTTAATAATATTATTGTGATCAGTGATGATGTGGGATATCTCTACATGTACTGTTATGGTCAGATAGATGTGAGTAAACAGGGTTGTAGTTATGCAGGCACTTTTGGGCAGCCTGGGGTCCTGAGGTGGATCAATAAGGGAGTGGCCATGCCAATATAAGAGGAGAGGAGGATACTGCAGTGTGTGTGTCTGAGTCACTGCTGTGCGCTGGTTTTCTCTGTCTCTGGTAAGTAAAGAAACATTTTCTAATGCTGTACAAGCATCATGTTTATCATCTACTGTCCTCATAACATGAGTAATATAATAAGCATTAGTGTGTGTGATGAAGCTGAGCAGACAGCATCTTGTCATGTCATGATGTTACATGACGGCTGCCTAACTGAACACCTTCACTTCATTTCAGGACATCAGTGTGTGTTGTGTTGTTTGAATAATCACACTGAGGGATGGACGGTGGGGGGGCCATGGTGATGCCGGCGCTCGGCCAGCCTTTCCTCCTCGGGATGCTGTACGACTGCCGCAGAGACTCACTCCTACAGGGTTTGATTGATTGGAGTTATTTATTCAAAGGCTGTAAGTGGTACGTAGTGTATTATGTAACAAAGAGAAACAGGAGAAGAAAAGGTCAAAAATACATGGAAGAAAAAAGCAAATAATATAAAAACACATGTTCGTATGTACACACTCATACATGTGTCAATAGACATATAAAGGCATGTGAAGGTAGATGTGCCCACAACATAAAGGGAGACATACATTCACATACATGCATCATCTACACTATACACTCTGAAGCAGACCCGGGCAAAGCACGGCCCGCGGGCCACACCCGGCCCGCTTGCACACTCCTTGTCTCTTCCACGCTGCGTCATCCCATCTACTCTCTGCAGAGACACGGTCGCTGTGTACACTTTAAAAATGCTGACTATGCTGAAATGTACGTTAACACACACAGAAGCTCCACGGTGCATTCAGATGTTACCGCGGAGCTGCAGCCGACACATTTCATCGTCATCTGCTCTTAAAAAGCTCAGATCCTGCCCGACTGTCAGAACTATAATTAACTCTAATGGGTTTCTTCTGTAAAAATATCTTCACATCATCTGTGCTGCTCTGCACTGTGTGTGTTTCAACATACAACCAGCACACACTCAGAGCAGACATGGACACACACAGAGGACAGAGGAGGGACCAGTAAATGACAGCAACAGATTCTTACAGTGATGAAACTGTAACAGGAGCATATGTATAAAGGTAGATACTGTGCCAGTGGTCTCTGATTTATATTGTTATTTATGAAAAATGTGGCCCTTTGCTTTTCTTATGGAAGTCTATGTGGCCCTCGCAAAAAACAATTGCCCACCCCTGCTCTAAAGGGCGAGGAAGGAAGTGGAACTTATTTAACCCCGTTCTTCATCAGAACACAGTCAGCACGCCGACACCACAGTATAGATCTGTGTAAGGACGGTCCTCTGACACCGAGGCCCCGACACATGCTCGGCAGCTCATGAAGTGATTGTCTCGAACCACTGTGCCGAGGCTTGCTTCGGTCACGTGACTAGTGACGTTTGAACCACTTCAGTGACGTTTGAAGCAGGTGAGTGCTTCGAATGGTATAGAGTCATGTGATTGGATCGGGTTGTGAATCGCTTGGTGGGACCGGGTGTGTTCAGGGATATGATTAATGTAGATATATCAATATATAGTAATAGATCAATCAGTTAGAAATATATTAGCTACATTGATACTTTTATTAGATATGAGTGAATTATATTACTTAGATGCACAAACTATTTCACATTTAATTTTTATTATTTATATCTAAGAATTCCATATCATTAAACGCAGTTAATCGCAATTTGTCATTGTGTACATTTTAGTAGAAGAAAAGTTATTGATCACGTTTCTCTTGCATAGGCAAAACTCTCTGTTTGTGTGTCTGTGTGTGTGTGGAGGACCTCCTGCTGATTTGCGTCTCATAAGTTTTGAACCTGGACCCTGACAATGATTCCCCTACACCACCATCCAGCTTCGTTCTCCACCACAAATGCTTTAATTGTGTTAAATATTTTAATTGGATTAATCATGATGTTTGATCAGCCCTGATTATTATGTTTCCACTTCAAATGTGACTTTGTACCAACTGTGTGCAGTGAACCTGAAAGTTTAATGTATTTTATTGTGTCAGTCTGAAACCATTCACCCAGGTAGTGAAGTCAAACGAGACGAAATTCAAATCCCAACCAGTCCATGACACACCGCAGTTCACTTGATTCACCACTAGATGTCCTCCTCGAGCACTGTGTCATTGAAGCCTCCAGTAATGAACCTTTTTCTTGAATCAGGTGTCGAAGCTTCAACAAAGCCTCGAAAACCCATCACTAGATCTGTGTACATACAACCACACAAATACACTCATCAATCATGTTATGATGATTCATTATTAGTATTAATTTACTGTAATGATAGTGTTGAAATCACAAGCTGCAGAGCTGCCCTGCTCTCTCTGGAGACACCCAGTTGAGTCCTTCTCCAGATGAAGGAGAGAGAGACGAAGAAGAGGGAGACAGGACAGAGAGGATGAAGGAGAGAGAGGAGAAGAGGGAGACAGGAGAGAGAGGATGAAGGAGAGAGAGAGAGGAGAAGAAGAGGGAGACAGGACAGAGAGGATGAAGGAGAGAGAGAGAAGAAGAGGGAGACAGGACTCAGAGGATGAAGGAGAGAGAGAGAGGAGAAGAAGAGGGAGACAGGACAGAGAGGATGAAGGAGAGAGAGAGGAGAAGAAGAGGGAGACAGGACAGAGAGGATGAAGAGAGAGAGGAGAAGAAGAGGGAGACAGGACAGAGAGGAAGAAGGAGAGAGAGGAGAAGAGAAGAGGGAGACAGGACAGAGAGGATGAAGGAGAGAGAGAGAGGAGAAGAAGAGGGAGACAGGACAGAGAGGATGAAGGAGAGAGAGGAGAAGAGGGAGACAGGACAGAGATGATGAAGGAGAGAGAGAGGAGAAGAAGAGGGAGACAGGACAGAGAGGATGAAGGAGAGAGAGAGGAGAAGAAGAGGGAGACAGGACAGAGAGGATGAAGGAGAGAGAGAGAGAAGAAGAGGGAGACAGGACTTCTTACTGGATGATGCTGCTGATGGAGGGAGTCTCTGTCAACACTCACTCACCTCCACACTCATTCTCTCTGCAGGTGGAGGCCATGAAGAGGACGGAGTGTGTCCTGATGATCACACAGGGAGAAGCATGGACCCTCACCCCCACTGTTCTAAACCACACCCAGCTGTGATGCTGTGTTACTGATGGAGGCTGAAACAAGTGCAGCTTAAACCACTCTGTAGACCTCCAACGTAAGCTTTCCTCTCTGTTTACCAGGAGCCATCAGAGACCAGACTCTCATGGACCAGGACCAGGACCAGAACCCAGCTGTGTGTCCATGAAGAGTAATGACTCAAAAGGGCTGATCATTAACTTTAAAGGAGGAAAGGCGTCTTCCTTGGAGCAGTAAGATCTGAGTTCTTTAAACAGCTGCTCTGGGTCCGGCTGCCGTCCTAGTGTCTCTGTGGGGAAGTGGTCTTGTGCTGCTGTGATGATGAGCTTCATGTTTGCAGAGCAGCAGCAGACAGCGTGAGGACCAACAGCTGATCAGTCCAGCATGAGCACTTCCTGTGACGGTCTGCAGGTCCAGACCTGACGGCCTGTCTCAGACCACAGAGACCGCAGCAGTGTGTACTCAGCTCAGAACACACACTCTGTCAGCAGCTGCTGTTTCTGCATGTGTGCTCACCATCCAGCGTCATGTCATGTGACATTATGTGGCTAACTGTTCCTGATTGGTCCACAGAGTCCACCAGCAGAGCTCAGAGTCTCCCGGTGGTCCGTCTGCCCAGCAGCATCAGACACAGCTGGACTCCATATTTCTGGTGTGTACATGTAGAACAGCTGCTGGTCCATGTGTTGTGTTGTTGTGTCTCCATACTACACTTTGTGGACCAGCGGACTGTCAGTCTGTCCAACATGGACCTGATGTTTGTGTCTCTCTGTTCCAGCTGCTGGAGGACAACATCCTCACTTTTGTGAAGGACGAGCTGAAGAAGATCCAGAAGCTTCTGAGACCAGATTACCCAGAATGCTGTGAGAGCCAGAGGGAAGATGAGGAGGATGAAGAGCAGAGGAGGAGCAGAGAGTCCTTTGTGCAGATCACGGTGGACTTCCTGAGGAGGATGGAGCAGGAGGAGCTGGCTGAGCGTCTGCAGAGCAGTAAGAGGATTTAAGAGCTTTAACATGATGGAAAGAGGAAATGAAGTTTACATCTACACACTCTGCTGTTAACATGATGCAGACATCTGCAGCACATCTGTCACTTCTGACTGAAGACTGTCAGGAAGTTCAGTCACTCATCACATTTACTGTTTGTTCAGGATCTGCAGCTCCAGAGTGTGGACGTAAACTCAAGTCTAACCTGAAGCAGAAGTTCCAGTGTGTGTTTGAGGGCATCGCTAAAGCAGGAGAGCCGACCCTTCTGAACCAGATCTACACAGAGCTCTACATCACAGAGGGGGGGGGGGCTGCAGGGGTCAACGAGGACCATGAGGTCAGACAGATTGAAACAGCATCCAGGAAAGCAGACAGACCAGAAACCCCCATCAGACCAGCAGACCTCTTCAAAGGCTCACCTGGAAGACAGGAACCAATCAGAACAGTGATGACCCAGGGAGTGGCTGGCATCGGGAAAACAGTCCTAACACAGAAGTTCAGTCTGGACTGGGCTGAAGACAAAGACCACCAGGACGTCCACTTCACATTTCCATTCACTTTCAGAGAGCTGAATGTGCTGAGAGAGAAACGGTTCAGCTTGGTGGAGCTTGTTCATCACTTCTTCCCTGAAACCAAAGAGGCAGGAATCTGCAGCTTCCAGCACCTCCAGGTGCTCTTCATCTTTGACGGTCTGGATGAGTGTCGACCTCCTCTGGACTTCCACAACACTGAGGTCCTGACTGATGTCACAGAGTCCACCTCAGTGCATGTGCTGCTGACAAACCTCATCAGGGGGAAGCTGCTTCCCTCTGCTCGCCTCTGGATCACCACAAGACCTGCAGCAGCCAATCAGATCCCTTCTGACTGTGTGGACCTGTTGACAGAGGTCAGAGGGTTCACAGACCCCCAGAAGGAGGAGTACTTCAGGAGGAGGTTCAGAGAGGAGGAGCAGGCCAGCAGGATCATCTCCCACATCAAGACATCACGAAGCCTCCACATCATGTGCCACATCCCGGTCTTCTGCTGGATCACTGCCACAGTTCTGGAGGACATGTTGGAGACCAGAGAGGGAGGAGAGCTGCCCAGGACCCTGACTGAGATGTACATCCACCTCCTGGTGGTTCAGGCCAAAGTGAAGAGGGTCAAGTATGAAGGAGGAGCTGAGACAGATCCACACTGGAGTCCATGGAGCAGGAAGATGATCCGGTCTCTGGGGAAACTGGCTTTTGAGCAGCTGCAGAAAGGAAACCTGATCTTCTATGAATCAGACCTGACAGAGTGTGGCATCGATATCAGAGCAGCCTCAGTGTACTCAGGACTGTTCACACAGATCTTTAAAGAGGAGAGAGGCCTGTACCAGGACAAGGTGTTCTGCTTCATTCATCTGAGTGTTCAGGAGTTTCTGGCTGCTCTCCACCTGATCTTCTGTTACACCAACAGGACCACCAAGGGGCTGGAGGACTTCCTGGGAGACGACTACAGACACTCCAGTCTGGATGACTTCCTGAAGAAAGTCATGGAGAAATCTCTGCAGAGTAAACATGGCCACCTGGACCTGGTGGTTTGCTTCCTTCATGGCCTCTCTCTGCAGTCCAACCAGATGCTCTTAGGAGGCCTGCTGGGTCAGACAGAGACCGGTCCAGAAACCATCCAGACAGTCATCAACAACCTGAAGGAGACGAACACTGTTAAAATCTCTCCTGACAGAAGCATCAACATCTTCCACTGTCTGATGGAGATGAACGAGCTCTCAGTCCATCAGGAGATCCAAGAGTTCCTGCAGTCAGAGACCAGATCAGAGAAGAGACTCTCTGTGATCCACTGCTCAGCTCTGGCCTACATGCTGCAGATGTCAGAGGAGGTTCTGGAGGAGCTGGACCTGAACATGTACAATCATGGGAGGGACGACTGAGACTGATTCCAGCTGTGAGGAACTGCAGGAAGGCTCGGTGAGTCCAGGTGTGTTGATGACTGTGAATCAGTGTAGATTAGTGGTTCAGGTCTTCACAGATCCACACTGTGTGGTTCTTCAGAGGTCCATGTGTCAGCTGTGTCTTTGTCTCAGATATTCTTCAGCTGCTTAAAGCTGCTCAATGAATGAAGACTTGAATTATTGTTTCTAATCATTGATCCATTTGACAGATGTTCTTCTGTTTGTGTTTCTGTACAAATCTGAACACATTCAGTTTTATTAAAGAGGAGAGAGAGGAGAAGAGGGAGACAGGACAGAGAGGATGAAGGAGAGAGAGAGGAGAAGAAGAGGGAGACAGGACAGAGAGGATGAAGGAGAGAGAGAGAGAGAGGGGATAAGAAGAGGGAGACAGGACAGAGAGGATGAAGGAGACTCGGGGTTCTCACAGCTTCTCCAAAGTCAAGTTCAGACACTTTCAAGGAGCATTTCACTCTGTCACATGATCTGTAGGAGGACGGGTTGGTCACAATGTTGTTGTCATATTCCTGCTTTGAGCGTCAGATTAGACCTAACAGATGATTTTGTGGTGCTGCTGGTCTTCCTGGTGGTCTGATGTGGATCAGAGGACTCTGTGGATGATGGAGGCAGCTCCACTGGATGCTTCTGCTGCACCGCCACTCTCTACATGAGGTGGACGTTCCTGTGCTTCCTGGAAATAATCGTGTACAGCAGGGAACATTTTAAAACATATGATCAATATTATTATCAAAGAAGATGCTAAAATGTCAGGCGGCGCCTCAGATGAGAGGAAATCAATGTTTTCAAAATCAGAAAACTCAAAGTGCCTGACTGCAGTCAGAGCTTCATTTAAAGATGGAGGTCACATGGTCTCTCCCCTGTTGTGGTCTGTGTGCAGAGTCACAGCAGGAGGCTCACACAGCTCTGAATGTAAAGAGCAGACAGGTCCAAGCCTGAGACCTCACAAAGGTCAGAGGTCAGAGAGCTGAGAACGCCTTCCTGATGAAGGCTCACTCCGTCCTCCACGTGTAAAGCATGCTCAGCTCTGAGACTGAACCTTGAATAATATTTTGAAAGGCTGAAAAAAGTTCTGAATCTCCTCAACATTTTTATGTTTGAATTTCTATTTTTCATAAGTGCAACATGCTTATTACAGACTTTCATCATCACATCTTCAGGTTCGAGCCTCTCGTTTCACCCTTATATACATTTTCAGAGTTTCAAATTTGGCATTGATCTCCCACCACATTCAGTTTGCAGAAAACTTTTGAAACCTTGAAACTTGAGTGCTGAATATTTCAAATCTCTGCAGACATTGTGTTTGTGAGTTTTGAGTTTCAGATGTGTCGCTGGTCTCCCTCCATTACATGTGCAGATAAAGTGCTGAATGCTTGAAACTTGAGGGTGGAAAGGGTGGTGTTTTATTTTGAAATCTGGGCGGATGTACTTTTGCGCTGCTGTTTCAGAGTTTTGTCTGCTCCTTGCGATCACATGATTTTTTTTGGCAGCGTTCTCTCGCTGCTTTGATCTGAATCTGTGAATCCCTCGCTCTGAAAAATAAGAAAAAAGCGGCTCCTCGAGGGAGGTTCTATCATTCTTCTACAGCTTAGGTTCTCAAAGTGCGGCCTGTGGGCCAATGGCGGCCTGCTGAAACAATTCTGGTGGCCCGCAATTAGCTGACATGAATTTTTCACATTCACACTCTCCCACTGCAGCTCAGGTACAAGGAGTTCTACACACTTGTTTCTCATCCAGTCCAAACGGATTTTGTTCTCATTTCTGCCACCTCAGGAACACGAGCTTAACACGAGTTTAACAAGCTTATGTCACGTCACTCCACCTGCCTCATCTAGTCCGCGTTCACTCAAAGCCACGAGTGAACCTGATATAACTCACCCCCCCCCCCATTACTAGTAATTACTATTATAATAATATAATAATTTTAAAACCAATAAAATGATCAATGTTAGGTTATTAATTGGCCCTCAGCTATAAAAACTTTGAGAACCCCTGTTCTACCGTTTCTCTGAAGTACAGTCCAATCACATGTCAGGTCAGGCGGGACTGACAGCGTGCTGCGCCAATAACTAACACTAACATGGTTCTGGTCTACGTTGCCATGTCTGGCTGTGAGCCATGTGTGGCTCAGTCACCATGTGTCTCTGATGAAGACGTCCTCATGTAACTCTGTGGACAGACGTGGGTCAGACCTCACTGACTCCACATTCTCTGCCTTCATCTGCAGATTACAACACAGATTAACAGTCTGATGAGGATTATTGTTTCATGTCAAACACAGTCAGACCAGATGAGCTGAGCCACTGATGTGCAGAGCAACATGTCCAACAGGACGTGTCCAGCTGTCCTCAGGTGAAGTCCATATAAAGTGTCCTCTTTCATAATAACATGTTTCCTGATCTTTCTGTCATCACAGACTTTCTGGCTGTAGACTCTCAGAGACTCACTGTGAAGTCGTGGCCTCAGCTCTGAAGTCCAACCCCTCCCATCTGACACAACTGGACCTGAGTAGGAACCACCTGCAGGATTCAGGAGTGGAGCAGCTGTGTTCTGGACTGCAGAGTCCTCACTGCAGACTGCAGACTCTGAGGTCAGTTCTCTGTTGTTATTGATGATCAGGTTTATGAAGGACTTAGGTCCAGTTTGTCTCAGACTGCACAGAGCAGCTGTCAGGACTGACAGACATCACAGGGAGCACAAACAGGTTACATGAAAGAGCATCAGTCCCACAGACTACACAGGCCAGGGATCCCAACCCCTTCAGACCTGTGGCTTCAACGTCTCCCCCAAGCTGGACCCCTGCAGTTCACATACTGGCTCGGCCTTGGAGTGGATGATTGTGACGACCTGGCTCACAGGACGAACAAAACTGAAGACCACACCACACTGTGTCTAATGTATTTAAACAAACTCAGGAAGAATCGAAGAATAGAAAAGTATATTCTATTCTATTCTATTCTATTCTATTAGTCATATAGATCAGTGAATCAGCAGTGTGTAGCCTGCATGAGTGTGAACCAAACCATAACTGTGTTTGTTCTGCTGCTTTTATATGTTGCTGTTTTTAGAGCATGTTATAAATAAAGTTGCAGATATTCATGATGTAGGATGCAAAGACACCACTGCACAGATCTCAGCTGTATATCTGATGTTATTCTGGTTCCTCTCTATATCCTATGTTCTGATCAATTGTTACTTATGGGTTTCTAGTTTTGATGCTGCTCCAGCAGCACTCTCTGCTCTCTCTCATTATGTGTTCTGCCGCTGTAAGGACTCAGGTTCCCATCCGGTGGGTGCAGCTGTTTGGACTTTGGTACATTCTGAACCTTCCTCAGCTCTGAGCTGATGATGAAACTCTGACTGATTTCAAGCAGGAACGTTCTCTTCTAAACTCACATCTGGTTTTCTTTATTCAGATTGTGGGGCTGCGGTCTGTCAGAGATCAGCTGTGCTGCTCTGGCCTCAGCTCTGAAGTCCAACCCCTCCCATCTGACAGAACTGGACCTGAGCTGGAACCACCTGCAGGATTCAGGAGTGGAGCAGCTGTGTGGGTTTCTGCAGAGTCCAGACTGCAGACTGCAGACTCTGAGGTCAGTTCTCTGTTCCTGTTGTAGATGTTTGATGTTTAATGGATGTTCACACAGAGCTTCATCCATGAATCTGTAAATGATCTTTAGTTGTTCTAAATTCAGTCTGTGGTCACAAAGACCAGTGTTTGTTACAGAACATGTCCCTCTGTGAGTCCTTAAAGGGAATGTTTGTCCTCTCTGATCCTCTGAACTCTGATTAGTTTCAGTGTTTACTTGATGAATACATGCAGCTGATTCAAGTATTGATCCAGTATTGACCCTGTAGTGACAGACTGAGGTCAGCAGCATGTTATTGGTCTGTGTGACATGGATAGGTGTGTGAATGTTGTGCTGACATGTTGATGAGGACACAGTGATGCTGATCTGAACACCTCAAACATCTGATTGAGATGATGAGATGATTTCATCTGTTTTTCTTTATTCAGATTGAGGGACTGCGATCTGTCAGAGATCAGCTGTGCTGCTCTGGCCTCAGCTCTGAAGTCCAACCCCTCCCATCTGACAGAGCTGGAGCTGAGTCTGAACAACCTGAAGGAGTCAGAAGTGAAGCAGCTGCTGGACCTTAAGCAGAGTCCAGCCTGCAGCCTGCAGACTGTGAGGTCAGTAGAGGGGCGGAGTCAGTCTGTGCTGCTTTCAGCTGATTTGTACTAAATACAGTCAGTATCACAGATCCAGTGTTTCCTGTGAAGCTGCTGCCTTCTGATTGGCTGCTTTCCTCAGTGATGCTGTGAGAATGGTGACCTCCATGTCTCTCTGTCAGAGACAGAGGAGACGTCCATCAGCACACAGAGACTCTGTCTTTAAATGGGACAGCAGGACGTCCTCAGTAAAGTCTGTGTGATGACTCAGCAGTCTGTCTCCACTGTGAGAGAGACCTGCAGAGGACACAGACCTGATGCTAAAAGTCTGCAGCTCTGTGAGCTCGGAGCTCAGTGTGTTCACTCCAACACGTTAACATGAGAGCTGAAAGGAAGCAGCTGCTGCACTGCTGCTCTGAACGGGACCGAAGTCCTGCTGCTCTGAACGGGACTGAAGTCCTGCTGCTCTGAACGGGACTGAAGTCCTGCTGCTCTTCATACTGGATGATGCTGCTGATGGAGGGAGTCTCTGTCAACACTCACTCACCTCCACACTCATTCTCTCAGCAGGTGGGAGTGGTGAAGAGGACGGAGTGTGTCCTGATGATCACACAGGGAGAAGCAGCAGCTGGGCCGTCCTGCAGAGAACCTGTCCACTTCCTGTCCCTGCTGCTCTGATGAAAGTGTCTGCAGTTCATCTAGAGGGCGCTAGAGACACTCCTCTATGAAAAGAACTGAATGGAGCTACAGTCATTATTTACACTGTAAAACATCTGAGACAGTAAAGGGGAACTTGACGAGTCAGGAAACATATCTGTGTGGTCTGTTAGCAGACGTACATGAAGGAGGCCGAGCTGAGGCGCCCCCTGTCTTTGTTTTCACACCAGGTCCCTGTTAAAAGAACCGACCCAGCACTCTTTAAGTGCAGCTGTTCATCTTGTACTCGGTCTTTTTTTTATTTTTGCCAGTTCTCTGTTTAGTTCTACATCCTGGTTCTTTGTATTGTTTTCCTTCCTGCCCTGACCTCCCTCATGTGTTGATGTATCGTGCTTCCTGTTTTATTTTGACAGTCCTGTCCTCCCTGTGTCTCCTCTGTGAATTTACTTCCTCTTGTATTCCGCCTCCTGTGATGACCGGCTCCTTCCTGATTGTGTTCACCTGTGTCTTGTCTCCCTGGTCTGTTTGAGTCCTGTGCTCCCCTTTGTTCTGGTCGTTGGTCTGTTGTCTACCCTGTGCTGCTGCCTTACCTGTGTCTTCCCATCGTGTCATCCTCCTTTGTCCTCCCGTCCTCCCGCTGGATTACCTTTGTCGGTCAGTTTTCCTCTTCTGTCTTCCTGTAGATTTTGGTCTACTTCTGGACTTGGTCTTTTGTATCGTTGTGCTTGGGTTTTGGATTTAGATCCTGGCTTTGAATAAAGCTCAGCTTCTGTTGAACTTCTTATGTCTGTGTTTGGGTCCTGTTAAAACACACAACAGGAGCAACAGAATCAGGACTCAGTTCTCTTTGTGTTCACACTGTGAGTTCACTACAAAGAGGACCGGCTTCTCCTTCTGGTCCAGCTCAGCTGTGTTGGGGCCTCGGTCCTGTTTCTGTTCACACCAGGTCCTCTAGACCAGTGGTCCCCAACCACCGGGGTCATTTGGTACCGGGCCGCACAGAAAGACTGAGCAAAAAATATATTATTCATTATCTGAGTCTGAAAGCTGTTTCATTTATAAATCGATCAGATTCATCCGCCTGCGCCTTTAAGCACCTGCCCAGACGCTTGTCTCGGTCACGGGATACGGCCCCCCAAAATTAAGCCCACAAGCTAGCAAAAAGGAATAAAAAACAAACGTCTTTGGAGAGCTTCTTCGGAAAGGGGAAAAGGCCTAACGGTCTAAATAGCTTGTTTATAAAATGTAAATAGTTTCTAATTAAATTCTATCATTGTTGTTTATTGCCACGACCACGACCTGCTGCCATGTTTTGGATGTTTGTTTTCTGTACGGCTTAGTTTTCAGCAGCTACAGTCTCTACAGTAAGTGAAGAAGGTTAGAACACAGTGAGAAAGGCAGAGTGAACCTGCTTTGTGTTCACAATGTGCTGGTTAGACGTACTGCACAGAAACTTAGAGATACACATGAAGGCCCATGGAGAGCATGGGTCTGAAACAGGAAGTAACACACAGAATGTGCTGTTATTCGACAGAACAGAAGCACCACTTTAAAAAGCTCCTTCTTCTTTGAACTCATTGTGACTTGGAAGTAGTTCAGCTGCTGTCAGGCTGTGCAGCACAGACTCTGTCAGCAGGGGGTGCTGTTGTGTTGGTTGTAATGGATGAAATGGAAAGTTGTGTGTGGAGAAAACCTGCAGACGCTCAGCTGCTGTCTGATGTGTGAAGGTTTGCAGTGAAGGCTGTTTGTTGTGCTGTCAGCATGGACGGTGCAGGAGAAACACACAGCAGAGACACAACTGTCAACAACAACATGTCCACTGCTTTCTCTGAACAGACACTCAGGTTTGTTCTCCGATGGACTCTGTGAGTGAAGCTCTGCAGATGTTCTCCTGCTGTGAGTGCTGGGTGCTCCTGCATCATGCTGGTTTACAGTGTGGACAGAAGAACAGCCTGAGAGGAGGCGTCAGCACTCAGCCACAGGAACACAAAGCTGTGTCGGTGTTTGTGGTGTCTCAGCTGTACTGAGAAATGTCACCATGTTCATGTTGTGTTGTGAGGGCCAGGTGGAAGCTGGTCGACTTGATGATGATCAATAAAGCTGTTAGAAAAGGTTGTTGTTCCTGCTGCTTCCTGCTCCATCCTGATGTGAGTTATAGTCAGTAAACCTGTTCAGGTGAGCAGGCATCATGACCCCGAGTCATACTTGTGTGCTTCCTTTGTTTTCTCTCTCCCTCTCATTGATCAGAGGAGCAGATGAAGCGTCTTCTTTGAACAGATTTGAGCCCTGAAGACTTAAAGAAATGTTTTCTAACTACTGACAGCACTGTGAATGTTGATCACCTTAAAGCAGGGCGGCTTTGGTTTGGACTTATTTTTGTTTCCTTTAAACTGCAGTGAAACAGGTTTGTACAGGATGTGTTCTGGGAGCGGTGAAGAATGAGGAAGGAATTCATGCTCTGCTTCATCTACACCTGAGGAATTCACACAGGTCACATCTGAAAAATGATCTTGGTTTCGTTTCTAAGTCCGAGGCCTCTCAGAGTCCAGAGATCAGCCTCAGAATCTCACAGCATTCTGCTGAACAGGTTTTCAGAAACATCCTGCTGTGACAGTGAAAATAATTTATTAGTTAATATTATCGTGTCTGTGTTTAATGTAACAGATATGCAGGGTTAGGACAGTTACCCTAAAAATGTATCTGCTACAGTTACTAGTTACCTGTTAAAACATGTATTCAGTAACACAATCCAAGAAGCATAATAGTAAAGTAATGTAACTTGATTACTTTCAGTTACTTTTGGATTACTTCAATACTATCCCAATAATAGAACAATGTGACCTTATAAAAGCAAGCGGGGAAAGCAAAGCTAGGCAGAACCAAAACCAAAGTGCACAGGGCGTGGGCCTTCACGTGGACATATGCACATGTCGAGAGGGGAGGGGGAGCCCACAGACATATATTCCTAGACGCCTCATTGAGCGGGTCGGCCCGTCGCTGCGGCACGTAAGCCTGACCGCCATATTGGATGTGGCAAATTTACCACTAAACTAATACAATGAAGCGTTCTACGAAGTGTTTAAGCTGATGTCCGTCATTGATCCATTCACACACAAACAGTAACATATTTGGAAATCAAACCAGCACCAAAGACAACATTTCTCCTTGTTATTTTATATAATCTGATTCCCGTTGTCATAAATCATTTTTTATATTGACATTGATGAACATTTACGAACATATGAACACACACACACACGTCTATACAGAGGTTTGCTCCACTTTTGCCACATGCATGACGGCAGCGCCCCCATAGACATTTCAATCATGAGAGACTCGGCGAACTGAATGAGAAAGATTTATTAAGTACAGAATTTGAATGTGCATTGGCGTCCTAGACCCTGCCATGAAGACCACATCCGAAGAGGGGGGAAAACACAAGAGGAGAGGCCGCTGGATCAGAAGATCCCCCCGGGGTCTAGACCTGGTGGTGGCGCAGAGCTGGAGGGCAGGAGATAGGAGGCCTGAACTGGCGTGGATCTGGTGGTGCTTGGGGTGGAGGAGGGTTGCCGGGTTCGATCAGAAGAAAGCTGGAGAGGAGATGGAGACTTTTAAATTTCGTGCTAAGCTGTGATTGGTCAGGAGAGGGAAAAGCGACAGCTGATTGGTGAGGGAGGTGCTTTCTATTCAGTGTCTGACTAAGTGGGGGAAGAGAGGGGGAGCAGTGGAGTGAGGGATAGAGGGAGAGAGATTAGGAGCGGATCGGGATAAATGGTGAATGATGGGAAACTGAGTCTTCCTGATTGAACTTACGCTAAGAGCTACATGTGTGACAGGAAGCTGGTCGACTTGATGATGATCAATAAAGCTGTTAGAAAAGGTTATTGTTCCTGCTGCTTCCTGCTCCATCCTGATGTGAGTTATAGTCAGTAAACCTGTTCAGGTGAGCAGGCATCATGACCCCGAGTCATACTTGTGTGCTTCCTTTGTTTTCTCTCTCCCTCTCATTGATCGGAGGAGCAGATGAAGCGTCTTCTTTGAACAGATTTGAGCCCTGAAGACTTAAAGAAATGGTTTCTAACTACTGACAGCACTGTGAATGTTGATCACCTTAAAGCAGGGCGGCTTTGGTTTGGACTTATTTTTGTTTCCTTTAAACTGCAGTGAAACAGGTTTGTACAGGGTGTGTTCTGTGAGTGGTGAAGAATGAGGAAGGAACTCATGCTCTGCTTCATCTACACCTGAGGAATTCACACAGGTCACATCTGAAAAATGATCTTGGTTTCGTTTCTAAGTCCGAGGCCTCTCAGAGTCCAGAGATCAGCCTCAGAATCTCACAGCGTTCTGCTGAACAGGTTTTCAGAAACATCCTGCTGTGACAGTGAAAATGATTTATTAGTTATTATTATCATGTCTGTGTTTAATGTAACAGATATGCAGGGTTAGGACAGTTACCCTAAAAATGTATCTGCTACAGTTACTAGTTACCTGTTAAAACATGTATTAAGTAAGACAATCCAAGAAGCATAATATTCAAGTAATGTAACTTGATTACTTTCAGTTACTTTTGGATTACTTCAACACCACCTATCCCAATAATAGAACAATGTGACCTTATAAAAGCAAGCGGGGAAAGCAAAGCTAGGCAGGACCAAAACCGAAGTGCACAGGGCGTGGGCCTTCACGTGGATATATGCACATGTCGAAGGGGAGGGGGAGCCCACAGACATATATTCCTAGACGCCTCATTGAGCGGGTCGGCCCGTCGCTGCGGCACGTAAGCCTGACCGCCATATTGGATGTGGCAAATTTACCACTAAACTAACACAATGAAGCGTTCTACGAAGTGTTTAAGCTGATGTCCGTCATTGATCCATTCACACACAAACAGTAACATATTTGGAAATCAAACCAGCACCAAAGACAACATTTCTCATTGTTATTTTATATAATCTGATTCCCGTTGTCATAAATAATTTTTTATATTGACATTGATGAACATTTACGAACATATGAACACACACACACACACACGTCTATACAGAGGTTCGCTCCACTTTTGCCACATGCAAGATGGCGGCGCCCCCATAGACATTTCAATCATGAGAGACTCAGCGAACTGAATGAGAAAGATTTATTAAGTACAGAGTTTGAATGTGCATTGGCGTCCTAGACCTCGCCATGAAGACCACATCCGAAGAGGGGGAAACTGCAAGAGGGGAGGCCGCTGGATCAGAAGATCCCCCCGGGGTCTAGGCCTGGTGGTGGTGCAGAGCTGGAGGGCAGGAGATAGGAGGCCTGAACTGGCGTGGATCTGGTGGTGCTTGGGGTGGAGGAGGATTGCCGGGTTCGATCAGAAGAAAGCTGGAGAGGAGATGGAGACTTAAATTTCGTGCTAAGCTGTGATTGGTCAGGAGAGGGACAGAAAGTGACAGCTGATTGGTGAGGGAGGCGCTTTCTATTCAGTGTCTGACTAAGTGGGGGAAGAGAGGGGGAGCAGTGGAGTGAGGGATAGAGGGAGAGAGATTAGGAGCGGATCGGGATAAATGGTGAATGATGGGAAACGGAGTCTTCCTGATTGAACTTACGCTAAGAGCTACATGTGTGACAGGAAGCTGGTCGACTTGATGATGATTAATAAAGCTGTTAGAAAAGGTTGTTGTTCCTGCTGCTTCCTGCTCCATCCTGATGTGAGTTATAGTCAGTAAACCTGTTCAGGTGAGCAGGCATCATGACCCCGAGTCATACTTGTGTGCTTCCTTTGTATTCTCTCTCCCTCTCATTGATCGGAGGAGCAGATGAAGCGTCTTCTTTGAACAGATTTGAGCCCTGAAGACTTTAAAGACCTAAAGACCTTAAAGAAATGTTTTCTAACTACTGACAGCACTGTGAATGTTGATCACCTTAAAGCAGGGCGGCTTTGGTTTGGACTTATTTTTGTTTCCTTTAAACTGCAGTGAAACAGGTTTTTATACAGGGTGTGTTCTGTGAGTGGTGAAGAATGAGGAAGGAACTCATGCTCTGCTTCATCTACACCTGAGGAATTCACACAGGTCACATCTGAACAATGATCTTGGTTTCGTTTCTAACTCCGAGGCCTCTCAGAGTCCAGAGATCAGCCTCAGAATCTCACAGCGTTCTGCTGAACAGGTTTTCAGAAACATCCTGTTGTGACAGTGAAAATGATTTATTAGTTATTATTATCATGTCTGTGTTTAATGTAACAGTTATGACTGATCTCGGTTTCAATTTGGAAAAAAAGCCATTCCCTGTTCCTTGTTTTTTCCGTGTTTTTTTTTTGTTAATAATATTGTTGTGATCCAGTGTTAATTTTGTTGACGAATCATTTTCGTCATAGTTTTCGTTAACGACCTTTTTTTGCTGATAAAAACGAGACGATAACTAAATAAAAACTAACGCACGGTGCCAAAAACGAAGACGAAATGTATTGACACTTTCATCAACGAATAAAAACGAGACAAAATTATTGATGGAGATGAGATCCAATCAGAGCAGATTTTGTTTGTGGACGGGAGGGACGAATCAGGAGACGGCGGCACAGAGCCAATCAGAAGTGATCTCTCTGCGTAAGGACGTTACCCCGCGATGCTGGAAGAAGGCATCCTCATGCATGGTAACACAAAACAGGAGAAGAACAGACACACGGACACGTTTGATGTCAAGACAAACAGGACGGTGGAGCGACTATCAGTGGTAAAAACACAACAAACCTGAAGCGATGTTTGCAGACGAGTCATCTTAACTTCCGTTCACTGTGTTTTGCTGTAGTTATGGAGTATTCATGAAGGTCATGACTGAACAGTGTATTCAGGGAGAGCAGCTCACTGTAGGATTTTCCAGTAGAAACTTTATTTCCTGATGTAAGTGTAGGAAGTTAAAGAAAGTGTGTTTGACTGTAATAGATGTTCATGACTGTTAGACACATACATGAATGACGCAACTGCGGAGTAAGTGCAGTTGTGGTGCAGCTATGGCAACAATGTTTGTAGTGTAGCCATAGCAACGTTGTTGCTTAAAAGAGCAACCGTAGCAACGGTTTGTTTATTATTTCTGATTGCCTGTTGGAGCCGGCACGAAGCGTCGGTTTTATAACCTAACGTAACCTAACCTAAAAAACTAACCACTAACGTAGCTAACGTAGCTAATGCAACCTAAACGTTGCTAATAGTTCAGCTAAAGGTTACTAAATGTTCAGTTGGAAGTTCGTCCAACTCACAATTCATGTAGTGTGTGAGTGTGAAATAAAGAGTGAGGAAACTACGAGTTGTATCCGCCGTGCTTGTTCCGACAACCCATCCAGAGGGGAGACTATCGAAGAGTAAATCTGGACAGTTATAAAACCGCGGTCGGAGCCGTGCAAGAGAAGACACGAGCCCCGAGCGGAGAGCGACAGACGGGGATCACCAGACGGGACCGAAGACCCGGAAGGAAACTACCGTCAAATACGTCTTACAACGGGAGAGCTGAAGGCAAGAGCTAACGGGACCGTTGGAAGGCGGAGTAATCATCATAGTAGTGAGTAAAGCTGTGTTGATTACTGGAAGCTACGGAGCTCACAACGTGGCGATTGCTAGACAGAAGGGCTGCTATTGAGCTGTAGCTAATCTGAAAATAAACTGTGACATAGTGATTCAACTCTGCAAAAGGATATCAGCCCACAGCGAAGCTGTGGACAGTAACAGTGAGACCATTCAGCTACAAGTCAGTAGTCTGGAGGAAAAATGATGGATAACGCACCTGATTTAGAGAGCTTAAAGCAAGTGCTTGCTAACGCACAGTGGAGCTTTACAAGACGAGTAAACCGCCTCAGCGTCAGTGCTGGCCGTTTAAATGAAGCTGATTTGTCAGGTGAATTAGCAAAACTGAGAGACGAATACGAGAAACTCCTTGATGCTAGTAATGAGTACATTGAAGCATGGGGGCAAATAGACCCAGCAGATGACAACAGTGAGTCACAGGGTGCCCTGGCGAAGAGAGATGCCAATGAGCGAAAGTTTGCGGAAACCGAGCGCTCAGTCTTGGAAATCCTGTGGTCTAAGTATGCAGAGCCAGACATAGATGTTCTTGTGACGCAGTATAAGGTAGCTTTTGATCGGGCTGAGGCGCTCAAGAAGGATCAGAGTGACTCGTGGAAGAAGCAAGATCCAGAAGTTTATAGACTGAATAGGAAACTCCAGAAGCTTAAGAGCGCTGTGTATGCATGGAAAGATTATCAACCGCATGGGAGGATCAAATGGATGCTCTTTTTATGTTTGGAAGAGGAAAAGGAGCTACTGGAGGATAAGTGGGATGATGAAGACGACAGTAGTGCCTTTGTAGCCAGTGGGCATGCCGGGCCAGCTAACGACAGTATCACAGTTGCTGGTAACACCGCCTTCACCCAACCAGTAGCCCCTGCCACTACTATGCCACCCAGTTCCACCTGTCCTACTGTTGCAACCCTGCCCCCTGGCGGTCAACCTCCAGGTGGGTTTGCAGCTGCCATGTTCAGCCTCCCACAACAGACCCCACAACCCACCGGGCAGACGCAGCAGGCTGGCCGTGGGCCTAACAATGATTTAGCCCAGCCTCCGGCCCGCACTAGCACGCCACAACTCCCGAGTGTTCACACAGCTCCACCTGTCGATATTAGTATGGGGCAAGGGTGTAGCTTTCCTCATAGTGGCTTGGGGGTATACACTGGGGTAGACAACAGCTATCAATGGGCTCGACCTAAAGTAAGGTTGACACCTATAAGTTTACCAGAGTTCTCCGGGGATAGGAGGGACTACTGGCGTTGGAAAGCTGAGTGGGAGCGTATCCAGGCACAAGCAGAACCTACAGGGTCACTGGATTGTAAGAAGCTTCATTTGCTAGACAGTGTGGGTGATGACGTAAAACGCGAACTTAGACTGTTGCGTTGTAGAGATGCAAATGAGATATTCAGAGAGCTGGAAGACCGTTATGGTGACAGAGCGCAAACGGCTGATGAGATCATGTTGGAGCTACAGTCCCGCCCGGTTGTGAAGAATCACCAGCCACGAGAGACGCTAGAGTTAATCCTAGCAGTGGAGCGGGCAGTACTGGACCTCACAGATCTGGGGTGTGAAGACGTCATACATAACCGGTTAGTGATTCGTTCTGTGGAAAGCAAGCTTCCTGACACCATGAAAAGAGAGTGGCTCATGTATGCAGGTAACCCTGTTAACCAGGTTCACCCAGGGAACCGTTTCAACGTACTCTTGCTGTTCTTGAGGGACCAAAAGTCGTTACTTGTGAGACTGGAGCAGTTACTACCCAGCAAGCCATGGTCTACCAATGCTCCTGAGAGACCAAGTTACCGGGAGAAGCTAGATGAACGAAAGAAAGTCAAGAAGTCGTTCACTAAGACAACAGCATGTGAAACCAAAAGAAACCCTAAGCAGGTGCCATGTTCTGTGTGTGGTGATAAGGAACATGGAGGAAAACTGTTTCGCTGCAAAACCTTCAGGAAGGCCAATCTGTCAGAGAAAAGGTCACATGTGGAAAGGGCAAAAGCTTGTGTAAAATGCCTGAACGTTCACAAGAGCGACGACATCTGCACTCCTAGGTTTCTCTGCCGGAAGGAGGAGTGCAATATAGGTGACACGCTGGCAGATCACCACTATTTCCTCTGTCCTAAAGCATCGAAAAGGAAGGAGACCCCTGAGAGGGAAACCAAAATAGAGGAAAAAGGAGGACCTCGTGGTCCAACAAAGGAACAAGAGGCTGTGTTTGCCGAGTTAGGATTGACTCCCCACCAGTTGGAAGCTGTCCGAAGAGCCTGCACAAACAAGGCAATGTCAAAAGCATGTTCTGGCAAAGGCCGGATAGAACGGAGTGGTTTAAGGGAGCATCCAGTCCTTATGATGCTCGTACCTGTCACGACAAAGAGAGGGGACAGCCTTGGAGCTTTGCTTGATCTAGCCTCTGATACCAATTATATCACACATGATGCTGCAGAAAGACTCGGACTGGTTGGCGAGACAATCGCACTTGTTGTGTATGGTGTGGGCAAAATGAAGGTGCGGGTTAAAACAAAAAGATATCTTGTGACGATAAAGGTGTGGACCCCACGAAGAACCTTAAAGTTCCACGAGATGATCTGCTATGGGTTGGAAGACATTGCTAAAGTGGATCACGTGGTGACCTCTGGACAACTGGAGCAGTTTTTCCCTGAAGTTAAGCCAGGAGAACTAGCTCGCCCAGAGAAGATTGATCTACTAATCAGTGCAAGAGAAGGCCGCCTAGCTCCACAAAGCTTGCAAAGAACTGGTGACCTGGTGCTGTGGGATGGTCCTCTAGGCAAGACTGTGAGTGGCGCGCATCCTGACCTCTTTGAAGGAGTGGAGGTGACCACACAACGCTCGAAGACGCACTTCGCACACTCCATGAGGGCAGTCGCTGTCAAAGTGGAGGAGCACTGTGTGAGAAAAATGGGAAACCACGAGAAGCAAGGAAACTCAGTGGAGGTTCATAGAACCGCGGCGTGCAATAAGGAGGTCCTTGAGTGGTTAAAACGGGACAGCATTGGAGCTTCCTGTGTTCCCGTCTGTGGAGGATGTCGTTGTGGAAAATGTCCACCAGGAGGAAAGGAGATGTCCCTAGCCGACGAGAAGGAGCTGGAGATAATAAGGGCGGGCCTGACCTTCAAGGAGAGTGACGCCCACAGCAACCAACCTCACTGGGATGCTAAGTATCCTTGGAAAGAAGACCCAGCTTCTCTTCCCAACAACCGGAAGGCTGTGAAAGCAACATTTCTAAGGACAGAGAAACGGCTCAAGAAAGACCCCCTGTGGAAAGAAGCCTACAAAAAACAAGTCCACGAGATGGTGGCGAGAGGGGCCGCTATTAAACTCACCAAGAACGTGATGGACAGTTGGAAAGGACCTGCGTGGTGGGTGAGCCGTCTAATTGCACCTAATCCACACTCAGTGACTACGCCAGTACGTCTCGTATGGAACAGCAGTCAGGAGTTTGGTGCGGTTAGCATGAACGGCATTTTACTTAAAGGCCCAGACGTCCTTAATCCCATCAGAGCAGTGCTTTTAAGATTCCGCGAGGGTGTGCACGCAGCCATTGGGGACATCACAAAGATGTATAACTCGGTATGGTTGGAGGAGCAAGAGGTCCATGTGCATCGATTCTTGTGGAGAGACTCACCTGAGGATGAGATTGAGGACTATGCTATTGTGACTGGTGACTGGTGGTGGATCCCAGGTGAAGTCAATGTGGCTGATATGGTCACGAGGGAATGCTCTCCTGAGCAATTGGACATGGACTCTGTATGGCAGAGGGGTCCTGACTTCCTGTCCACTCCTGTCGAAACCTGGCCCATGAAATGTGCCTCAGAGGTGGCAGCCGGTACTAGAGAGATAGTAAGCAAACTTCAGAGAAAGGCATTCTCGGCAGTCCTAACCAGGGCTCAGATCAAGGAAGCTTCAAACCCAGATGACCCTGGTAGCAAAGCTACGGCGGGTATTGATAGTGGTAACGGAGCTTCTGAGTTCTCAGGAGATGGGAAAATCTCAGCTGGAATAAAAAGGATAGAGATGCTGTGGGGAGCTGGTCTTGTGGATCAAGTAGACCCATCGAGGTTCAGTTCTCTAGTTAAACTCTGTGTAGTAGTAGGTTATGTCCGCAGAGCTGTGAAGAAGTGGTTGGCCTGTATTGGGAGAGCCTCCGCACCGTCAAAGTGGGAGGTAGTACCGACAGTGGAAGAACTCGAGTCTGCATTCCAAGACTTGTGCCTGGCAGCCCAGGAAGGTGTAACGTTTCCTGTGGCGAAACTGGATAGGCTCGTCGTTAGCAGGGATGAAACTTCAGGGCTCCTAAGATGCTATGGCAGGGTTCAAGCTATTACCCATGAGAGGGTTGGAGTACCCCTACTTCCCTACAACGCGTGGGTCAGCACCCTTCTTACACGGGAGGCCCATGAAACTAACCACGAAGGTGTTGCGGGTACAGTTCTTCGGGTAAGGTCTAGAGCATAGGGGTGGGCGAATCGATCTAAATATCGATAGTATCGATACCAACGTTAGGATCAGTAATTACTCGATACTGGCGTGATTAGATCGATATTTCTGTGGAAGTTTCTCTTCTATATCTTCAGCAACTTTACTCGCGGTGCAAACAGCGCTCCTCTCTCACTCTGCTCAGTGCGCAGGCACACTCCGCCCCTCCCCCTCCTTCTCCACTCGGCCGGAGCAGACGGAGCTCCTGATTGGCTGTAAAGTGCAGCTAGCGTGCTGGAGACAGCAGAGAGGAAGAGGAGCGCTGTTTGGAGTTATTTCACAGCGACAGACGAGAAGAAGAAACTGCTACTTGTGAGGTGCAGGAAAGCGACCTGCCGCTGTGGAAACACAACTCATTTCCCAGCCCAAAGACCTCGAGCTGCAGAGTAAACAGAGGGAGGAGGAAGAGGCAGATCCCCAAACATGAACCAGAGACAGTGGTCACTGACAAAGGCTTTACTGCAAAACACTCATAAATATCCAGGTAGATGATTTAAAAAAGTGAAGGTTTAGATTCAGTAATCTGCAGCATGAATTAATATTGTCTTTCTGAGTGCAGTAATAAGACATGCAATTTTAGCAGAATGACTGAACTGTCATATCACCACCTGAAATAAATCTCGTTTTTCTCAAATTCCAAAATATATCTAATAATGTAATTATATAAGTTTATATAATGATATGTATTTCAGTATGATTAATATGATTATGCTTTGGTGATAACTGTTGAAGGATCTTTATTCTTCATATTTAGGCTCCATGCAGATAGGTGTTAAACTTTTATAAAAGTATCTTAGTCATGCTGTTTCACCTACATGATTCACAAAGAGCCATGGCTGTCACAAGGAGCATTGCTGACATGATTGTGAAGTTAAAATTTCAAACAGTTCTGCACTTTTGTTTGCAGCTTGATTTACTTAACAAATGTTTCTTGTGTATTATTATTCTGCTAATCACGATAATCTATTTAAAGGCAAAAAAGAAGGCAAAAAATAATTATTTATGATCATGAAATTTCAAAGTAAAAGTATCGGTATCGGTATTGGTATCGGCGATACTGATCCTGTATTTACTTGGTATCGGATCGATACTGAAATCTTCAGTATTGCCCACCCCTACTAGAGCATGGGTAGTACAGGGGCCAAGGATTGCTAGGAACATCATCGACTCTTGCATGCACTGTCGGAAAACCAAAGCAAAGATGTGCAAACAGGTAATGAGTGAGCTTCCACTTGAACGGACTAAGCCTGCTGCACCTTTCGAGTTCACGACACTGGACCTCTTCGGCCCATATGTCATCAGAGATGCCGTAAAACGGAGAACAAAGATGAAAGTGTGGGGGGTGGTATTCAGTTGTATGGCTTCCAGAGCTATGCATGCAGATATAGTGGAAGATCTGTCCACAGAAGGATTCCTAAAAACGTATCAGCGCTTCACGGCCCTCAGGGGTCACCCACGGAAGCTCTGGTCAGAGCTTTGCAGTGCGACTGAGAGCGATCCAGATCGAGGTTGATAAATTCTGGAAGCGGTGGAGTCAGCTAGCAGGTCCAGGCCTCTTCATCCGTCAAAAATGGCACGCACCCGACCGGAACGTAGCAGCGGGGGACCTAGTATGGTTAGCTGACCAGAACGCACGGAGGGGTCAGTTCAGGCTGGGTCGGGTGGTGGAAGCCTTCCCCGATATGAAAGGGGTGGTACGAGATGTGAAGGTGAGGACATGCCAAAGCTGTCCGGTTTCCAGTGGACAATCCAGGAGAAGCCAGGACGTTGAGAGTTGCCCCTCCACCATCCTTCACAGGGATGTTAGGAGGCTGGTGGTTTTGCTACCAGTGGAGGAGCAAGAAAAGTCTTCCCCACCAGGTTGTGTTCCAGTTTTGGATCAAGACCCCCTGCCGGGCATCTTTGAGGCTGGTGGAGTGATCGGCGAAGGATCCCAGAACGTCAAGAAGAACAATTTGTGTTGTTAATTGATGTTAAAACCACTTTGATTTCTTAGATAGATGTTAAGCTGTAGCACCTCCATATAAATATGAGTGCATAAGTATGGGGTGAAATTTAACATCACTAACCCGACATGCTATAGTGGCCTACTTGGATCTAGAGATCAGTAGGCCAAGTGGGAGGTGTAGGATTTTCCAGTAGAAACTTTATTTCCTGATGTAAGTGTAGGAAGTTAAAGAAAGTGTGTTTGACTGTAATAGATGTTCATGACTGTTAGACACATACATGAATGACGCAACTGCGGAGTAAGTGCAGTTGTGGTGCAGCTATGGCAACAATGTTTGTAGTGTAGCCATAGCAACGTTGTTGCTTAAAAGAGCAACCGTAGCAACGGTTTGTTTATTATTTCTGATTGCCTGTTGGAGCCGGCACGAAGCGTCGGTTTTATAACCTAACGTAACCTAACCTAAAAAACTAACAAACTAAACTAACCACTAACGTAGCTAACGTAGCTAATGCAACCTAAACGTTGCTAATAGTTCAGCTAAAGGTTACTAAATGTTCAGTTGGAAGTTCGTCCAGCTCACAATTCATGTAGTGTGTGAGTGTGAAATAAAGAGTGAGGAAACTACGAGTTGTATCCGCCGTGCTTGTTCCGACAACCCATCCAGAGGGGAGACTATCGAAGAGTAAATCTGGACACTCACTGTTCACTGGTTCTTTTGTGAAAAGATCATAGCAATTAAATAAAGAGGTGTTTGATTCAAATAACACAAGTTAAAGCTGTGCCTGTTTTTATTGCACAATAAAACCTTAATTATTTCATGAAAAAATATATATCATAGAATTTTAGTCGACTAAATCTGCCGTGGATTTAGTCGACTAAAATTCTTTGATATTTAGTCGACTAAAACTAGACTAAAAGTTAAACAATGTTGATGACTAACATGTGACTAAAATCAAATGACATTTTAGTCATCCATCCATCCATCCATCTTCAACCGCTTATCCGGGGCCGGGTCGCGGGAGCAGCAGTCTAAGCAGGGACACCCAGACTTCCCTCTCACCAGACACTTCCTCCAGCTCCTCTGGGGGAATCCCGAGGCGTTCCCAGGCCAGCTGGCCTGGGTCTTCCCCGGGGCCTCCTCCCAGTGGGACATGCCCGGAACACCTCCCCAGGGAGGCGTCCAGGAGGCATCCGAACCAGATGCCTGAGCCACCTCAGCTGGCTCCTCTCGATGTGGAGGTCCCATGTGGACCAAAACAAATCCTCTTCTCCTTAATAAAGCTAATGTTCTCATGGTGTCCCTTTACTTTAAACTGTGAACATTTATCCAAGGTATGGTTGCTTGGTGGCAAAACTACTTCCCCTTTTCTTTGACTTCAGGTGACCGTTATTGGGGGCCTTGCTCGTGGAATACTGTATGTCCTGAATGTTACCAAACACTGGGTCACAGAATTTTGACTTTTTTTCAATTAAAGCAAGATCTGTAAACACAGCTCTGTGTCCTCTTCTTTGTTGCAGTTCACAAGCCACATCTCTCCATCTTTCTCTTAGTTTGTATGGCAATTTTAATACAATGCTTCTCATATTTGATGGCAAATCCAACTCTTTCATGTAAGTGATCTGCTCTGTCAAATTAGAGCATCCTCTGAGAAACACAGAAAAGGCCTGCAATGCTTTAATGTCCTCAATTTTAATTGTGGTCCAACTATAAATTGTTTCTATATAAGCATATGCAATTTCATGCTCATCTCCAAAATGTTCTTCCAAAAGACCCTTTGCTCTCAAGTATCCCTGCTCTAGAGTTAGGTGTTGGCAGCTGTGTACGAGATCCTTTGGCTGCCCCCTGATGTACTGTTTGAGAAAGTGTAGGCAGTCGCTCCAGTTAGTTGTCTTTTGTTCCACTCCACTTTCAAAAGCTCTGATAAAAGATCTATACTGAAGAGGATCTCCATCAAACACAGGAATACTTCTTGGTGGCAAAGCGGAGCTTATGTTTTGCTGGACCAACATAGCAGTAATGTCATTTTGCCTTTGCATTATATCCATGTTGTGGAAACTTTTCTGCTCTGGTGAAAAATGAAAAAGAGACTTCTGCCGGCCGACAAGGATTTATTCTTTGCAAAGAAGGTCAATCAAAAACACTCTAGTGGTCAGAATGAATGAAAGACCTCGAACATGGGCAACATGTCACAGTTATACCTGCATTGATACATAATCAATACTTATTAACCACCAGTGAAATAAAATGTGAGCTTTTTTGTAGGGCTGAGCGGTGTTTTTTGCGTTATGATATAAATTAGTCATATACCAGCGAAACTGGTTTAAATGGCCTAAAATGTCCGGAATTCAGCGCAGTAGTAAATTGTTTCACGGGGGACGTTTTTCATTGTTGCACCGCTGCTTACGCATGGAGCAGAGCACAGGTATTAGTGGAGTTGTTGGTAATAATGGACAGGGAAAGTTCTGAACCAGGATTGTGTGTAGAACTCTTCACGTGGCTCTCCCACTGCAACGCAAATCACACTCAGACACACACAAACAGGTTTTGACGCGCTGAACAGCAGCAGAAGCAGCAGTTCATGTTTAGTTTATGTTTGACATGGAGGAGGACATTGGTGCTACTGTTTGGTATTTCACAGCTTTCCCTGTTTTCCCCAAATATCTCAGCTTCATACATGTTCACCTGAACTGCTGCTTCTGCTGCAGTTCAACGGTGTGTTTGTTTAAACTGTGGTCGTTATGAGAGTTTGCTGGGTTCATTTCGCTTGAGAAGTCCTGTAGTCTGTGGTCCCTCATCAGGAGCAGTTTAGTGTGTGACCCCCATCATCACACAGAAACCTGCTGAAGCCAGTCTCTGTGTGTGTCCTCCTAGTCTTCTCAGAAACTGTTAAAACTGTGAAAGTCCTGTAGTGTAACCCCGGCTTAGGAGTAATATTTTCATTTTGCAGCTGATGTAATCAGAGAAAGCCCTGAGCTACAGTTGACGACACACAGAGCGTTCTCCACAGCTGCTCCCTCCCTCTTAACAAAACATGGATTTAAAACAATGCTTAAAATCCACCTCACCGGGACTACTTTTAACCTTTAATTGCTTAATTTCTGTCTTTATACTTTTACTTTTCCATTCTATCTTAAAAACTAATCTTACCATGTTATGACCACAGTACAGTCTGAATATCTTGAAAAGCACTATACTTAAAGAGCAAATACAGAAAAATAATGGAACCTTAGCCATAAAACAATAAAACAATATTAATATGTGGCATACATTCCTTTATTTTTTAGCTCTTAATCAAAACATGGCGCACACAGCATCAATGAATATTATTGACATCTTCATTGTTTTTGATTTTCTGCTTTTTATAATGCAAATCTCCTTACAGCAAAAATGTAAAACAGAATGAACATTGTACTTCAAGCCGGCATTTAACACCATAAACCTCAAATATTTCAAATGACAGAAAAATAATATATAGCAATAAAATGTTTTATTGATTAAAGCACAGCCAAACCTTCATAAACAATGTTTAGGACCTGTAAGGTTCTTAGTTTTTAATAAGCATGCAAATCTATTTAGCATCATCTAGCTAGATTTTATTGGCAACATAGCATATATAGTTTGGATAATTATAATTTGCAGAATGCTAGCAAAGTTCTATTATAATGAAATCTTAGCCCACCCCGTTGTATTGAGCTAGGTCATGTTGTCATAATCTCACATCACTGTAAACACGTGTAAGTGTGTAGACCGAGTTAATCCTTTCCTTACCATCCTAAGTTATTCCAAAATCTCTGGAACATATTTTGCTTTTCTTTCTTCTTCTTTCTTTCCACAGATAATTCCTCATCTGTCTTTGCAAACTTGTCTTGCTGGACTACCTTTGAGATCAGTTTTGCCCTCTCCCTCATTGCCTCCAAGGCCTGTACTCGAGCAAGGTAACCCTCCTTTGCCTCTGATAGTTCTCCCTCTATCAGCATGTCAATGTACTCTGGAGTGGTCAGAGGGTTTGGCCTCAGGGATATTTCTTGCAGACGAGTTATACTGCGGGCTGACTGATCCATTAGGGATACCATCATGTCTTGAAGGTGAACAATCGCTTCCTCTTGTCTCTTGATCAGTTCCTGAGTAGTCATCTTCTCCTTTGTTGCCTTCTCATACTTGCTTTTTATGTCTTGCAGTGTCTGCTTCTGTTTCACCTGAACATACTCCCACCTGTATGTTTGGTTGAAATGCACGTTCCAGTTGCATTTTCCAGGGCAGACGGTGCATTTCCCTGTTCTGTCCATGGATGCACAGCCATGTTTCTCATTATCCTGTGGTATTCCACATGGGTAGTGGCACGTTATTGAACATACCTGACAGTTGGTGATGTACACTCCTTTCTCTGTGAGTGTCTTTTTGACCGGCTGAATGACATCCACCTCAATTTCAAAGTTTTCATTTGAAGCCAGGGCTGCTTCGTGGTCTTTGATCTTTTCGTTGGTGGTCTTAATTTCTTCCAGTTTTGATAATCCAGCTTTAACTTGTGGTTGCAGACCTTCAATGGCTGTTTCAAGCTGCTTTCGTTCCTTTAAAACCTCTTGAGTCATTAGCAAACTTTTGGTTGTCATTTTGCTTAAAGCAGTGAAGAACCTCTCCAAACTTTTGGCCCCCATCTTCCAAAACATTTCATCAAAGCTGCCACCATCATCATCAGAATCTTCATCGCAGGTCCTGCTTCTGTTGTCTGCATACAATGCTGAGTTGTTGAACTTGAAGTGAACTGGAAGCCCTAACTCATTTTTTGGACATGGAACCCCAGCTGAGTTTATTGCCTCGAGAACTGGGGGCTGCTTGCCGTCAGCAAAAGTTATCAGCATTTTAATGTTCTCTTCCACATCTTTACCAAAGATCGAGAGGACAGAGTCAAACACGTACCTCTGTGTTGGTGTTAGTCGAGCAAGAGCGGCCTGAGAAACGAAACACACTGCATCGATCTCAGTGACCCCATTAAGAGAGGTGAAAAGCCTCCGAATCTGTTCTGTGATTTCTTTGTCTCTTGCTACTCCTCTGGTGTCTCCAAAGCCTGGAGTGTCAATGATAGTCAGAGAGAAGGGCACTCTGAACCCGTCCTGGTGGTTGATCTGGTACACGGTGACCTCAGAGGTCTGACTGTGAGCCTGTGATGTGGACTGATCCTCATGAATCAGTCTGAATCTGAAACAGTCCTTCCACTCCACACCTACTATGTAGTTGATCATTGCATTGATGAGGGTGGACTTTCCTGATCCGGTTGCTCCAAGAAGCATTATTGTGCGATTCTGTCTCATGTTTTCTTTGCCAACTTTAAACCTCCTGCACCCATATATGTCCATATCTTCTTTTTCCAGGGGCAGCTTGTAAACTGAGGGGGGGTTTGAGTTTATCATTTTGCTAATATGTTTAAGATAGTCAGGAAGATGTGCAAATTCACGTTTCTTTGTGCAGACAATGACAGTGATGCTGTCTTTGCTTCTGCCGGCTGCTCCACAATCACACCTGACCCTGACTGCATATCTGGTCTCTGACCGAAGCCCTGAAATGACCCCCCTTTCACCTCTTGACATCATTTGTTTCCACTGCAGTTCTTCTTCTTTCTTCGCAGGGTCTGTTTCTGCGTACTCCACCACGTAGCTCGATATCTGGACATCCTGTCCGAGCTCAGCCGGCTTCTCCCAGCTCACTGATATGTCACATGAGGTTGGTTCAACATGAGGTTCTCCAGGAGGGCTGCAGGGTAAGGTTTTAATGGGATCACTGAGAACAGCTGCCGGCCCGACACCTGCTGAGGTCACTGCTCTGCATCTGAACTGGTACTCTGTGTTTGGCCTCAGGCCGCTCACTGTGACCTCTTCAGCTTTTGGTTCAGTCTTTTGCTGCCATCCATCCTCTCCACTCACACAGAACTCCACAGAGTAGGAGGTGATGTTCTCTGCTCCACATCTGGGAGGAGAAACCTTCAGCGTCACACTGTCGTGGTTTATGTCACCTGCTGCCACAGTTTCAGGCTTTGAAGGAGGCTCAAAGTTGTTACTGTCAGACAAGCCGTCTTTATAAAGGTAGATGGTTGATCCTTGGTGTGTCTCGTCTGTTAGACCCACAGTCAGGAACTTGATGTTCTGGTTTTCTTTGTTGGCCTCTGCAAAGTCTCTGAAGAGCTTTGCATTCTTCCTCATTTTCTCTGCCGTTTCTCTTGACAGGTACCACTGCTCCTTCTCCACATCATGACTGTGTGGATGTTGGGGGTCGTCTGGTTTGGTTCCTCCTCTTAAGTAGTCTGATAAAGCTGAGAGGAAGGGTTCAGCACGTCCCAGTGAGGTGAAAACAAAACACACAATTGTCTCTGCACTTAGACTTTCCTTGTTCAGGAGGTTCTTGGATGGGAGGATTTTGGTGTTTTTCATCATGCTGGTGAAAGACATTAAGGTGTCCATTTCTCCCTCTTTACAGTCCATCCAGGCGTTCAGATTTTTACTGTTAAAAGGTGAAGAGCGTCTCTTCTTCAGGACCTCTGCGAGCTCAGCCTCCTCTTCACCTCCTCCTCGGATTGACGGAAGTTTCTTTGCCAGAGTTTGTTGGAATACCAGCTTGAACTCAGAGCACATTTCTTTAAAGTGTCGAAGCTTGTTGGTGATCTGTGGGAACTGCTGTGCTGTGGGGGTGCTCAGAGCATCATTGCACCTCATGTCCAGCTCTGTAAAGTCCTCCAGGATGCTCTGTGCTTCTTGAACTAGTCCCACACTGATCTCACGGACGAGTTTAGCAGCAGAAGAATCTAAAGCAGTCAGAGGCAGCAGCCAGACCTTCACTGGTACGGCCTTTTCTCCGTCAGCTCCCAGTAGCTTTGGCAGGCTTTGGTAGACCTGAACTGCATCCTGAAAGGTTGTTGGAGTTTTCTCTAGTAAAAAGTCTCCGTAGAATCTGCAGGAGAATTTATCAACCTTTGCTGTGTCCTCGTCTTTCATTTTCAGGGAGCCTTCACCCTCTACAGAAAGAAGAGGGATCTTGTTGATGACCACCTTCAGGTTCCCCTCAATGTCTTGACGATCTTCCTTCTCAGACACCTCACGGTCAAACACGAAGAAGGCCTGTGCCCCATAAAGAATACCTGTGACCACATGTGTTGCTAAACCTTTATCAAACACATCTTGATGCTTCATGTTGCCTCTTCCAAGATGGTTCATCGACAGCTCCTGGAACTTTGTGGTCGCCTTGTACTTCAGCGTTACCCTGGCCTGGTTTCTGGAGGTCTTACTGTCATTCAGGTATTTGGCTGAACCCTCAACCTGAACCAGTCCACCCAGGAAACTGGCCTTCAGAGAGGCTTCAACATTCAGGGCTGAAGATTTGCCCTCAATTGATTCAGACGCAACTATTTCAAAATCATTAGAGGACTGAGGTCTTTCTCCCAGATGTTTCATCAGGTCTTCACTGTCCCACAGTGTCACACCTGCAGAAGGAGTAGAAGAAACTTCAGCTTCCTGTTCACAAAAGGTGTTTTTACATCAAACAAGACAAGAAGCAAGTCTGCCTTTTTAAAAATGTTTCATCTATCCTCATGGTGCTGCAAACATCTTTAATAACACAGATGTCCCACTCTCTCCTGATCCACAATCCACCCATAATCACAGCTGTGTCCTGTTCTTACCTAATAATAGGACATGTTTAATCTCAGCCTGCAGCAGGACAAGCATCTCTACCTAGAGTGGGCTAAATGTTCCCTGAAAAAGATTTGACCCGTAGTTCTTCTATGAGGTTGAATTTGTGTACATGGGTTTTTTTTGTTGACATTATTCATGCACAAGTGTACTGCAGGCAGTCCACAGCTTACAGGGCTTCCAGAGTAATTTAAAGACAAAGTGCACTCACCGGGGACAAGTGATTCTTGGCGGCAATCATACAGCATGCCGAGGCGAAAGGGCCGGCCAAGTGCTGCCACCTGGATTGTGTTGCTGCCTTCAGAGGTCATATTGTATTCTAGAATACAGAATATGTACAGTGTGTTAATTCAGCTCACAGACTCACTGACATGTCAGACTTGAGTCCGCTGTGTTTCTATAGGATGACAATAAAGATGGACAAAAACATCAGAGTTTATAACAGAAAGTCTGCTCACACCAGTGGAGCCAAACAGATGTTCGCTTTTCTGGAAAGTTAAAGAAGTACAGATCACTTTTACTAATATCTGGTCTAGGCTGCAGCATTCGCTTTCACATTGTAGCTGTTTTGGAGAACTTCACTTGTACAGCACGGACACTCTGATAGCAGGTTGTATGTATAAGCACTTTTGGTCTAGTGGTGAGTTGTGGCCAAGTGTTCAACCGGTGCTGTGCAACTTCAGAGCCCTCTGTGTTGCTGTAACCAATGGTGTGACCAAGCGGCGACCTTCGGGGCTCAAAGCTGAAGCCCATGCGGAAGTGTTAAAACTTGTAATTCACGCCGCAACTGCTGGGGGCTTGGCTCCAAAAGCGAGTAATTTCTCATAGACTCCCATGTTAAAATGGCTGACTTCACAGCAGAAAAGAACATGTTTACAGCCTGGTACAAAAAAAAACTCTGGTCTCAAATGATAGATTCTCTTCTGGTGTCATTTGTACGGGGGGTGAATTTATTTACAACTCACTCATTTCAATTGTATTCGGACTTAAAATTATGCATAATTATTGGCGTTGCCGCTTGACTGACTGACAGTTGACGTATCATAGCGTAAGTTTCCTGCCCGCCCCCCTAAACCCCGCTCGTGCTCCCCCTCTTTGTCCATATTTGGAGTTTTGGCGGACATGACGCTGCCAACATGATGCTGCCAACATGATGCTGCCAACATGGCGGCGGTCAGCACATCCCGGGACCTCCCACCGAGCCTCAAAACGACTCTTCAGAAACAAACTGGTGACGTCACGGAAGCTCTGTCCATAGTTTTTACTGTCAATGGTGTGACACACTGTGACGACGCAGGCAGCGACTGACAATGGTCTGCTCAGAACATCATGTTACACAATGAGTCATATATAAATAAGCATCGCCTGTTGATTTTATATGATTTATTCTGTTTAGTAGGTTGCCCAAAAATAACACATTTTAAGACAGACCATTTAAGACCATATAAAATCTGAATGGACTCTGGACACCCCTGTTCTAGATGGAAGCATCAGTGTTAGAAGTGTGAGAAGTGTTGGACAGAGAGGCAAATTAAAGCCAGTAGAAGCTGTAGATGTATGTTAGCCTGTTTGAGGAGGGGCTGAGGCAGGAAAATAATAAAAGGTTAATCATTAAATCATACACAGCATTTCATGATAAAAAAAATAAGACAAACACAAAACAGTCAATAAAATCTGCCACAGTTCAAACCTAACAACCACTAAAAGTACATTTATAACAGTATGTCTTTGATATAAAAGCAGACAGAAATGCAGCAGTTTGGTGGATGTGCAGTTTTTCTGTAGAAACACAGACAGGGGTAGGGTTCAGTACTGATCACATGTGAACTGATACTGGTACTGTTAAACTATCAACAAGCTGATCCAGCTAGTTAATGACCTGTAGATTTGAGTAAGAGGTCTTTGCAGCGTGGCCTGCATGAATGTGAATCAAAGCAAAACCCAAAATGTGGAAGAAAAGGAAGGAGAGCCTCTGACAGCCCAGGCATCTAGATATAGAGCAACCACCAGGTGAACCAGGTGTCAGCCAGTCCTCCTGACAGAACACTCCCAGGTCCCAGCACACTACAAAAGCTTCTCTTTGTGACATATTTAGGTGAGATCAACCATGTTCACAGTCTTTGGTAAATAAGCAGAAAATGAAGGACTCAGCAAAGACACACAACAGGTGCATGCAAAATACACAAAAAGCTTGTTTACTCACAGAGTGAATGTGTTCGGTCTGCTGAGGGAGTGCTGCCGTTTAGATGTTATATCCTCTGTGAACAAGACACACCTCCAGGGGGCAGTTCTTTCACTGCCAAGATGTCTGTGGCTACACAGCCCAGCCCTCTGCTCATAAAAGATGATAATTCCTGGAGACATAAGACAAAGGTGGTGGTGTGTCTTTCTTTCACTTTCAGGTTTACTGTACTGAGTTTCTTGGAAATGTCTCACTTCTTGTAAAGAGATAGAACATGGCTGAAAACTGATAAGAAGAAAGAAGCAGAAAAAACAACTTCAGTTAAACGAACAGACAGGAGCTTAGAGCTTAGAGTTATTAAGTATCTGCCTGCCATATCAACAATGATCCTACTCATATTTATTGATTTATCAGTAAGGGTCATGGCTTTTCTTGCTTGAGAGTTACAAGGGGCCAAAGAGACTTTGCCTCCTCCTTATCCTTATATCATTATAACCACCTGATGACAGGTGGATTTCATAGACTTTAACCTCTGCATCTTCCACCTTACCTTTCTTAACTTCTGCAACAATGCAATTCCGAGAACTCTACTTTGAATTATCCAATAAAGGGACCAATAAAAACCTTTTTCTACTGTTTTAGAAGATGAAGTGCAGCATAATCTGCTGATGAGTCATGGTTATTATGGTCTTTTTGGTCTGATCACTGACAAACACAAAATCCTGCTCTCACAATTACTGCCTACATTTGGCAGATGACCCTCGCTGAAGGGCTCTCTTATAGACTTCAACTTTAAATGGCTTTTGAATTTTTATTAATATGTTTCTATTTCAGTGTTTCCCACAGACCAGTTGGCAATGTGT